>NC_084734.1:77264447-77359447 GCF_033978785.1 Entelurus aequoreus | reverse complement strand
AAGCTGACTAAAAGACACATTTCAGTGATTTTACAATGACATTTTTTTTTTTCCTGTATGGCTATGCTACATACAGCATTCATCTTAGGAAGACTCAACATGTGTATTTAAGGGGAACTGCACTTTTTGGGGGGATTTTTGCCCATCATTCACATGTGAGACAAGAACAAACAAATATGTAGCTTTTCCGTGCATTCTAAATATTGAAAAACTGCTAGTACAAGCCAGCTAACACTGCTGGTCTTGGTATTTGAATTTTCCTCCTAAAAACCCTCTTAAAAACATCCAAAAACTGCCAACAACACTATGTTTACATGACGTGACCTGCATTGGCACTCAGCATCAAGGGTTGGAATTGGGGGTTAAGGCCATGTCTACACTAAGTCGTCTAACCCCTTAAACAAATAATTATTTAGCCTAAGCCCCTTTTCAGCCACACCAAACCATCGTTTAAGGTCCCCCTTCTCGGACAAATTGTTACACGGCTAAGTGCGCCGTGCATTTCTTGAATCTCTGGCACTTAGCTTTGTATGGACTCATTGATCGTTTACAAACTGAGTTCGGAGAGGAAGTGAAGTCAGAAAGACCGCGCCCACACAGGAAGTGACGTCAGAAAGACCGCGCCACAGCCAGCTTCATAACAACCGGAGCTAAAAAGATGGAGGCGAGTCATCCAGACATGCCCGTGTTTCTCCTTCTTCTACATGTACAGACGCTTGTGGAAATCACACATGAATACCTTAAGTGAAGGAAACGCGCGATTGCAGCTATTTGGGATACAACACATCTCAGACGGCAAGAGAACTTTCAAATGTCCGGGTCAGCTGGGATTCTACTTAGCGAAAAACTTTGTCCCTTCCTCCCATGGATGTGATACAGGCAGTGTGGGACTACAAATATTGCTTTATGGATGTGACTGTGAAATGGCCAGGCATCTGCAGCTGAAAGATGGAACCTTCCCCTCGTGTCCCAAACAACTGCTGGAGAATAAAGATCCGGTCCCTGTTTTTCTTTTGGGTGACCCAGCTTATCCCCTGATGCCATATCTCACGAAAGAATACCTCAACGACGGAGTCAACCCACAACAATGTTTATATATATATATATATATATATATATATATATATATATATATATATATATATATGTATATATATATATACCACAACACTGGATATTGTTCAAAGGAGATACATTTTAATTTAAAAACTTGCACAGAGGATGGATGGACGCTCACGTGGATTTTTTTTGTCTTTTCGCGCATGCGTACTACGTTGCGTTGCGCCACCGTACGGAGGGGCGTGGGGGTCTTAAACGGTGGCAATGTTGTGTGTGGACACGGATAAGGATAGGTGGGATTTACCTGGGATAACCTTATCCCGGCTTAGTGTAAACGGGGCCTAAATCACCGAAATTATTCCCGAGCGCGGTCACCGCTGCTGCTCACTGCTCCCCTCATCTCCCAGGGGGTGGAACAAGAGGATGGGTCAAATGCAGAGGGTAATTTCACCACACCTAGTGTGTGTGTGACTATCAGTGGTACTTTAACTTTAACTTATTAACCGAGCTAAAGCAACATTGTTATTGTAAGAGCTACACAGATGAACTACCGTATTTTTCGGACTATAAGTCACAGTTTTTTTCATAGTTTGGCCGGGGGTGCGACATATACTCAGGAGCGACTTATATGTGAAATTATGAACACATTACCGTAAAATATCAAATAATATTATTTAGCTCATTCACGTAAAAGATTAGACGTATAAGATTTCATGGGATTTAGCGATTAGGAGTGACAGATTGTTTGGTAAACGTATAGCATGTTCTATATGTTATAGTTATTTGAATGACTCTTACCATAATATGTTACGTTAACATACCAGGCACGTTCTCAGTTGGTTATTAATGCGTCATATAACGTACACTTATTCAGCCTGTTGTTGACTATTCTTTATTTATTTTAAATTGCCTTTCAAATGTCTACTCTTGGTGTTGGGTTTTATCAAATAAATTTCCCCAAAAAATGCGACCTATACTCCAATGCGACTTAAATATGTTTTTTTCCTTCTTTATTATGCATTTTCGGCCGGTGCGACTTATACTCCGGAGCGACTTATACTCCGAAAAATACGGTACTTTTCAGGGGTAGTGACACATCACCTTGCTCACACTGCTCCACCGACCACAAACGAATAGCCAGCTACTAGCTACCAACTAGCTTGAGCTGCTAATAAAGATGGTTGTGACCCGCCATAAAATAAATAATAAGAAGAAGCAGCTTGAACTGCTTTTGTTGCTGCCTTGCTCCTTTTGAGTTTGGAAAAAGTTAAAGCTCGATTATAAATCATGCATATCACCTTTTGTAGAAAATTGCGGCACCAAGCTGGGATGTTGGTCAATTTTGAAAATCCACACGCTACCTATGACTCTGAACTTGGCTCTCAAAAAATGCAACGCAGCATAGGACCGTTGCAACATGAGTAGGAAGCTATTTTATCTGAGGGGTGAGGATTATTCTGAATTCAGCAGCTCAAGAGAGACAACATCCCATCAGTCGGCACCCCAGTGAGAGACATTGTAAGTCACTTGAAATGTTTAGCGCTATATGATAACCTAAGGCTCTAACAAAGTCGGCCATGAGTGGTGACAAGCACAAAAAGTGCTCTCTATATTGTTGTTGACATTGATTTCACAGAGCAACAAACGCGACCATTGCTCTGTGACTTCAATGTGTTTTGGCACATCCACATTATGTAATACAGTCCTTCTCAAATAGTAGGACGGGCCCCCCCAGGGGGGGTGCAATGCCAGTGGGGTTGCATGTGACCAGAGTCGTGTACAAAGGGAGCATGGCCAACCAAACACATGGGGTTCGTACGGGCGCTTAAAAACCTTGAAAATGCTTGGATTTTAATGTTGTGTTTTCAAGGTTTGAAAAATGCTTGAATTTTGGGTGAAGTGCTTGTAAATGCTTGGAAATGTTCATCATATTTCTCGGCAGTCTGACTCAATAGGCTAATTATAAAATGGGAAAAAATAAAATAAGTTTCCTTAAAAATGAAAGCTACACGCTTGATCTGTTGGCTTTGCACGAGCCCTTTCATTAGGTTGTTGTCATGTATATACGGCTCTGTGTCGCCCCCAAGAGGACAGTGGTGCATCGGTCCATCATGCCGGGAGGTTGTTGTTTTAATGAACATGATGTATGCATGAATTATGATACAAAACAAACAAGTAAACAATAATAATTAATGTTATTTCTTGTAAGGAATGATGTATACATGAATGATGATGATACAAACAAACAAACAAGTAAACAACGTTTGCAAACACTAATGACATTGAATAGTCTACAGAAACACTGCCTCATTGTCTATGCCCCATTCAGTTAATGATAACTGCTGGTTCAATGTTAGGCTTAGGTTTTAGCAGATTTTCCGTATTTTTCCTACAGACAGCATTTGGTGACCTCAAACAACAAGGCTATGGATTGATCCACACTGGTTTTCGCCTTTTAAAGGGTACTGGAAAAACTGGACAATTGATCTTGACAGTCCTTAAAAAGTGCTTGAATTTGGCCATGGAAAAGGTGTACGAAGCCTGCACACAACAGGCGCCATGACTGCTACCAAGGACGTGTGCGGCTGTCCCCGGATGCATGCCATTGCAGCCGTTTTGACTTTCTGACGAAATAAACCAAAAAATAATAAGTCTATAAATAGTTCTAAACATACTCCAGCCCAAAAACTTACAATAAAACATGCTTTTATTTCGTGAAAGAACAATATTGCGGCCGTATTTGACGCACTCTGCTGCTACATTTCTGCAGTGTTTCGTGACCAGCAGGCACTCTAACACGCACTCGACGGAAAAATAAATGTAAAAAAAAAATAAAAAATACACAGAACGACTGAAGAAATTACTTATTAACCTAATTTTGCCAAAAATCTTCATTAGCTCTGGACCAACAAACACAGAGAAATTCTGACTTTTGTGTGAAGTATGTCAACTGTGGTGGCTGCCTCTAATGCATTTGTAATCACTGTCTGTATCTCTCATTAAGTTTTATTCTAACTGATCTTTCTTTTTTGTAACATGCTAAGTGAATAAGTATACTTTTGTAGTTATTTCCCCATATGTCTGCACAATAACTCAGATATGGTGACACTGGCAAGCAGTAGAGAATATGGAGTGATTTTTTATCCAGAACATACCGTATTTTCCGGACCATAGGACACACCAGATTATAAGGCGCACTGCCGTTAAAAATGGTCATTTTTTTATCTTTTTTCATATATTAGGCGGACCGGATTATAGGGCGCATTAAAGGAGTCATATATTTATTTATTTTTTCTAAATTGAAAACATTTCCTTGTGGTCTACGTAAAATGTAACGGTGGTTCTTTGGTCAAAATGTTGCATAGATTATGTTTTACAGATCATCTTCAAGCCGCTTTCTGACAGTCGCTTCCGGATGCGCCGTTTTGTGGGCGGTCTTATTTACGTGGCTCACCTTTGGCAGCGTCTTTTCTCCGTCATCTTTGTTGTAGCGGTGTAGCGTGCAAGGACGGGAGTGGAAGAAGTGTCAAAAGATGGAGCTAAATGTTTTAATGACATTCAGACTTTACTTAAATCAATAACGGAGCAGCATCTCCTCATCCGGAAACAACAACACCGGAAATGTGTCCCGTGAAAAACCGTCCGACCGGAACTCTAATAACTAAAGTTCCTTGAGTGAATAATGTAAACTCACTACGCCGGTATGTTTTAGCGCTTTTATGACGAGTTTACTGACAGATATAAGTAAGAACTTTACACTATTTTAGATTACAAATGGCAACAGTGGAGGATGAACGTCCCATAACTAGAAGACAGACAAAAAGAAGAAGCTAATCAACTACGGCGTTGGCGCGGACGTGCGCTACACTGTAAAAAAAAATTCTGTAAATAAACGGTCATCTACTGGCAGCTGCGGCTGCCAAACGAAAATCATAAAATTAAAGTAAAACATTGTAAACCAAATGATGATCAAAAACATTATATTTACAGAAATTTTCATTAAACGATTTGCGGAAAAATATCGTAATTTTACAGATTTTTACTAAATTATTAAAATCAACCACCTTTATTAAAGTGACGATGCAAACAGTTCTGCAGAAAAATACCTTTATTCTACAGCATGGGTGTCAAACTCTGGTCCGCGGGCCAAACTTGGCCCGCCGTGTAATTTCATTTGGCCCTTGGGACGATATCAAATTAACACTAAAGCTGGCCCGCCGATCCACCCGGGAGTCTTCAAAAACGCTCGCCCGCCAGCCCGCCAGCCAAGTGCTGGCCCAGTCACATAACATGTGCGGCTTCTGCACGCACACACATTAGAATGCAACGCATACTTCATCAACAGCGATACAGGTTACACTGAGGGTAGCCGAATAAAAAACTTTAACACTGTTAAAAATATACGCTACACCAGGGGTGGGCAATTAATTTTTACCGGGGGCCGCATGAGCAACCCAAGCACTGCTGGAGGGCCACATCGACAATATTTCAATTAAATTTTGCTCAATATTATTTTTGATGTATACCGTAAGATAAATAATAATAATAATTAATAATAATAGTAATACTTCAACATAGTGTATGTAACAGCATTCCATGACTAATATAAATAAATTAACATTAATAATAAATGACAGTAAAATAAGCACACGTATGACTGAGGAGTCATAGTGTAACTTTGTGTGATGTTTGAGTTGTCCGACTTTTTGTGTGGCCATAAACGCACCAGTGGTTTAGTGCTATGCGTGTTGGTGACAGATGACAAGTTGGTTTTGGCCTGGTTTGTACGGCAGAAAATGACTAGTTTTTCGAGATAGAAGTGTTTTACTTATGTTTTTGGTGTGGTTATGGCCGAATATAAACAGTTTTGCTCAATAAAGTGATCGATATAATTCCTGGCCTCGAAGCATCTCGATAGACGTTACAATAATTGAACGGTGTTCAATTGAACGGTGTTGACGAACACCGTTAGGGCCGCTTGTTGTCACTGTCACTCAGAGTTGCATTGCAAAATTACATAGAATAAATATGTTTATTTTGTTTAGAATTCAGATGGGATTTGATTTGGTGCGCGGCATATATTTGCTGCGCGCAGCAGACGCTTGAGCAGTGCGCAATTGCGCAGGCACGCACCTTAGAGGGAACGTTGCATGGCAGTCCTTGTCTTGTTGGAAACACGCCATTCTTCATCAACTTTCCTCTTTTTAGCGTCTCGAGTGTAAACCGTGCATCACTTGTCGCTGCATGTGCACCTTCACTCACAGGTTACACACTGACACACGCCCATAAATAATATTTTTCAAAATAAAAGCAGCACAGTTGTATTGCGCGCACGACATAGATGTTTTTTCAACTTTATTTTGTAATTAATGATTGCAGCTGTTCACATTCACTCACAATCACGCACACGCATACGTCCACACGGAAGTAATACAAATAACGATTTTCAAAACAAAAGCAGCACCGTTGTATTGCACACTCGACATAGATACTTTTTCAAATTTATTTTGTAATTTATAATTGGCCTCACGCGGGCCGGACAGGGACGCACAAAGGGCCGGATGCGGCCCGCGGGCCGCAGAATGCCCAGGTCTGCGCTACACTGTGAATCCACACCAAACCAGAACCCTTTGCAGCACTAACTCTTCCGGGACGCTACAAGGTGTGTGTGTGGGGCGGAGGAGGTTTGGTGGTAGCAGGGGTGTATTTTGTAGCGTCCCGAAAGAGTTAGTGCTGCAAAGGATTCTGGGTATTTGTTCTGTTGTGTTTATGTTGTGTTACGGTGCGGATGTTCTCCCGAAATGTGTTTGTCATTCTTTTTTGGTGTGGATTCACAGTGTGGCGTATATTTCTAACAGTGTTAAAGTTTTTTATACCGGCACCCTCAGTGTGACCTGTATCGCTGTTGATGAAGTATGCGTTGCATTCGCTCGTGTGTGCGTACAGAAGCCGCACATATCTTTTGACTGGGTCTGAACGATGTTAGAATGGATGAAAAGCGGACGTGACGATAGTTCGTAGAGTACGTTAAAGGTTAATTTGTTCAACCTTGGCCCGCGGCTTTGTTCAGTTTAAAATTTTGGCCCACTCTGTATTTGAGGTTGACACACCTGTGTTGTATTGTTAGTATGGACATAGACTTTTATATAACAAGCTACATATTTAATGAAAGATAATTACAGTAATTTTACATGAATTTGAAAGTAATTTAAGAAAACAGAAAATGCTATGTATAGCTAATTTGGTATTTTTCTGTAAAAAAAATAGAAATATACATAGTTTGTCATTACTGGCATATTACTTAAAATAACAGGCGGATTGTTTATTTACAGACAATGTCTGCAATTCTACAGTTTTATAAACTATTTTAAAAAAATACAAAAATTACAGTAGAAATTTAGAGTAAATTAACCATAAAAATAGGATTTTTTTTTACAGTGTACTTTTCAGGTACGCAGATCCCAAATACAGATCGGCATGTACCAGAAGATAAGAAAAGTTGCTTTTGCACATTATTGCGAAACAAAACTCCAGATAATATGTCTTACCTTATACACACACCATAGTAATACTCGTATGTTTAATGCGCCGACAATCCTTCAAGCAATGCGGCTTCATAGCTTACCAAAGTCGTACTAAAACATTTTGATAGATTTTTGAGCACCGTGTGGAATGTTCTATATTTTCAATGGAACATTTTGAATTTTGGTGTTGTTTACCTGAGACCAATCATAGTGCAGGCTACACGTATCCCTTATGTTTTACAGCCATCTACTGGTCACACTTATCATTACACCATGTACCAAATAAAATAGCTTTGAGGTGGGTAATCTCAACCAAACGCATTCCATACATTAGGCGCACCGGGTTATAAGGCGCACTGTCGAGTTAAAAAAGAAAAAATATATATTTTAAGTGCGCCTTATATTCTGAAAAATATGATATATTGTAGCGTTAGTGACATATTTTTTGACACTTTATGTTGTATATTTTTTCTGAGATTTCCAGTTGATTTTCTCAACTATTATTACACCCAAAATGTAGTTTATTTTACTCTTTCAATGTCTGTCTATTTGTGTTTGTGTTTGACTCTCTCTTCTACTGTTACGGGTAGGTAGGTAAGTCTGACAAGTTGTAAATGTAGGCTCGGCCCCTCTGACTCACTAAACGCTTATTCAGTGTTGGTGTTTGAGGGGTCCCACTCACAGTAATACTGGAAACATTTCTTATTGTATTGTACATTCAAACTCAACACAATTACAGTAAGCCCTCATTGCACGACTTATTGACCAGATTTGTGAAACTAAAGGTCACAAACACTCTGCCATTGCTTGCTAAGACAGAGAGTTCTAGAAACATTTGGCATTTCTTTTTTTACCTGCTCGCTGCTGAACCTCTCAGGAAAGTATAGTCACGCAATTGTACCATTTTCACTCTTCATCCAATTCCTACCTCATCTTTAATTCACAGTCATGACAATTATTAATCACTCTCTGCAAGCTGCTGTTTTCCCTATACACGGCATGCCTCGCTGCACTGTGCTCTTTGCAAAAAAACATCTTTGATGCAGCAGCACAGTGTTTTTGTATAAAGTCGCTGGAATATTTTAACTGAATGTAAGATTGAATTTAATATAAAAAATGTGACATGGTGTAGGATTTGGCTCACTGTCCATTTGGGACTGTGCATATCTACCTGAACCTCATGAGTAAAACCTATTGTCTTCCTGTTCCTAATAATAGCTGACACAGACCTCATTTTGAGATCATTCGCATTTTTATTTGCTCAATTTGCATCTTTTTAGCTGCTAGTGACAAAAAAAGAAAACAACAACGAAAACTTAAATTGTATTTTTATTTTTTCATAAAATTAACAGTATATTTGCAAAATTTGTCTTTGATGTATTAGAATATTTTCAGTTCTGCAAAAAAGTGTTTATTCTGAACTATGGGATATTAAATATTTTCAAAGTATAATAAATATTCAGATTTCTTTATTAATACTTCTTAACTCAATCTCTTAATCTTTTCACCTTTTGTGTCATTTTCAGATTTAAAACAGTCCGTGTCTATTTCCAATTCTGAAACGCGAATCAAAAAACAAAATGAGGGCCGTTTTTAGATTTTTATTTTATATGGCAGATTTTAAAACAAACAAAAAAGGGTTGATTTTCATTAAAATATTGCCATAAAATTGGATTTTGTGCTGTTTTCCTTTTATGGATTTTTTCCCCAGATAAACACAAAAATCGAATATATGTTAATCCAAAATGCAAAAATGCGTGGTTGTTTGTGTGATGACCAATTGAACCGGAAGCAGTATTTTAGCTTTAGTTTTTAGCACAACGGTAACATCTTTGTTCGGCAGGAGTCCTATTGTCCTTTTAAAAAAGTGTCATTAAATAGTTGTCCAAATTTTGTTTCAGTAATGAAAATAGAAAAAGTGGCCCGGAATTAGTTTTTTTAATTTGCATTTAAGAATTGGAAATAGAATGAACGGAAGGTACACAGACCTAAAACAAGTGTTTTCATTAAATGTATTTAGCGGTTAAACATATACAGATGCATGATCTCCTAAAATGTTAATATGGTGCACAATGTTTTGATTTTAGGGGTTCAAATTTAAGCCAGTTAAAGGCTTAGGGAGTTTTTGCATTTATTATTTTGATTATGACGTAAACCAGAAGTTTGCAATATCAACATTTTTGACTGTTTGAAAAAAAATAATTCAATTGTAAAATTAGGACTTTTATTAGTTGTGATCATAATCAAAATTATAAAATAACAGTCATTATTTTTGATAGTTCTCTGTGTGTGGTGACTCTATAGAACAGGTGTGCCCAAAGCTTTTGCCTACAAGGGTCAAAGTGAAATTGTGCCAACGGATCGCGGCCCAAACATCGCGATTTTAAGCATACATCAGCACCATAAAATGAGGTTTTGTGCACCTCTGCTATATAATCTAAGACTTTTACCTTTACAAATACTGAAAATAGATGACATTTTTCAAAATCTTTATTGAGATGTACCTGTATTATTTTGTTTGATTTAATTGCACATTTTTTAATTTTGGTTATTGTGTTTAATACAGTGTTTCTTAACGATTAGGGGCCGGGATGCGAGCACCTCCTAGAGGGCTTGCCCAAAAATATCTGTTTCTCAGCTGTGGTCCGTATGAGCCGCAGCGGTACTCAGTTGTAGTACACTTTCCCACCACTTGTGGCAGTAATGACAACAGAAGAAATCTGAAGCTAAAGTCATAGAGGAGTTTCTTAAGCGCAAAAATTATGACAAAAGTAGTGAAGCTATATTTTCATTTGCACTTTATTCTTATTGACAATTTGGTTAAGAAACATATTCATTGTTAATTTAGTTTATTTCTTTATTTATGTCCAGTTATTTATGAGTCCTTTTTTTATCAGAATCAGAATCAGAAATACTTTAATAATCCCAGAGGGGAAATTTTGCTGTATATTTGGTTACTAGTGCTTATTTTTCTAATAAGCCTGACCTTAACCTAAGTTTGTAAATAATAATGTAAACAAATATGTTAATCACATATCTGTGATTAACACATGGTTTCATTTGAAAAGGTTGCAAATTGTAAGTAGGTTAGATATAATTATTGAATCTGATTAAAATCAAGAGAAAGATTACTCATTCAGTGTTAATATTCGAGTGGGGCCCAAGCCCCTTTGTAATGGAAAGGTTGGGCCCCGAGGTCAAAAAGGTTAAGAACCCCTGGTTTAAAGTATATTATTATGTCTTTAAACCTCTGAAAAGACTTGCTTGTTTTTAATTGCGTTTGAGACAATGACCATAAGGGGGCAATATACTCACGTCTATGGATTATGGCTTGTGGAGGGTGACATTTGGTGTCAAAAACAATAAAATGAGAAGAAACAACTGCTTTAATATACATTGAATTAATATAAAATACGTAAATAATACACTGCAAAAAAACACATTTAATCACACGTACAATAGGCTGATTGCTTTCATAAAAAGTATGTTTAAAAACAAATAAAAATAATGAATAATTGACACTTTTAATAGAAAATACAGTGGTATACCTGAAATGACTTGCACTCATTCCATTTAACGCACTTTTATTTTTCTCTTCATGTGCAAAACCGGAGTCTTCAACATCCTTTCCAAACCCATGTACGGTACACATACTGCTTCCACTTTCTATGGTACCTTTTTATTGCTTAATTTCCTCGTTTTCTCCACCACAAACTTTTGATAAAATAAAATGGAAAAAAATATGGCAGGATTGTCAGCTAATGAATTAAACACTCGTCACAATCAAAGGCACTAGAAGTTATATTGTTTTCCTGCTCAAGCTTAACATATTTTTGCATCAATGCATTGAATTATGTTTACGTCAAACAAACATTTGGTAACATAAGCAAGGTATTGACAAGAATTTACAAAAGAACAGTGTCAGGGAACACTGTACCAAAAATACTGTATAGAAGCTATTTACAGTATTAGGTTGAGCGCCGTTGCGGTTCTGATATTGAAGCCGTGTCTTTATCGAGAGATTCCATCCATCCATCCATTTTCTACCGCTTGTCCCTTTCGGGGTCGCGGGTATCGAGAGATTATTTACCATGAAAAATCCTATAGGCACATTCTGTCCTTGTTTGGCGAATCTGTTTTGGGCGTCCAACCAAGCCCGAGAAAGGAGAAACAGCCATTATTCACGGCCGATACGTTTTGATGACATCCTTGATGGGCCTCCTGCATATCGGGCAACATGGGTTGATCTGCCGCTTGAGTTTCAGTCCGCAATCGTTGCACAGACACATGTGGCCGCACGTGTAAATGACAGTGTCCACTTCCTGGTCGAAGCAAATGGTGCATTCCCCGTTTTTGTCAGAAGGAGGCAACTCTGAGCTGGGAGAGACTGGAGGGCTGAGAGGGGAGCTGGGAGCAGTCACTGCATGGGAGGAGAACAAAAGATATCATTTTGTCATTTTTGGAAAGGTTACAGTATGAGTCAGACGTAAGTCGCTACTACAGTGCAAAAAACATGTAACTTTGCCCTTGTGGGTTCAGACATCTTCTACTCTACATAGCATTAGACAAGAACAGATGTCGATTTGTTGTTCTCACCGAGTGAGGATTCAGAAGAGGATCTGTTGGCGCTGAGGGCCAGGTCGGAATCACTGTCTTCTGGACTGTTGCTCTGAGAAGTTCCCGGAGAAGTGGAGGGAGGACTGGGCTGCTGTGTTCCTGCGTCAAAAAGATAGAGACACTAATGAGAAGGTGCATATTTTACCCAGTCTAATTGATGCACTGCGGCCTTGAACTGTTCCCCCGTGCTCATGCTGGTTATGTCTTAACGTTTGAGGGAGGGCCTTTTATTTTTCTTTGAGGCAAATGATGTTGAGAGTTGAGGGAATGAGATAGAAAGATAGTTCCAGACTGTGTAGTTAACAGTACTTCTGCCAAGCACCAAGTAGGAGGATGTGTTTTGGATTGCATTTTGTTGACTGACGGATTAATTTTCAAGAGCAAAAAATACACAGAGAACTTGCTATTAAAATTTCAGTCAACTGGACGCTATGGGTCATTTAAGGTCTACGTCACATTTGTCAAACTCAAGGCCCGAGGTCCAGATTTGGCCCACCACGTCATTTTATGTGGGCCGTGACGTTACTCAATGTAGTGCATCACTTCATTTACGTCATTCACGTTATTTCTTGTGGTCCACCACGTCATTCAATGTGGTCTCCCACATCATTTTAAGGAGTCCGTCACGTCATTCAATGTGGTCTCCCACATCATTTAAAGTAGTCCACCACATCATTCAATGTGGTCTCCCACATATTTTGAAGTAGTCCACCAGGTTATTCAATGTGGTCTCCCACATCATTTAAAGTACCATATTTTTCGGACTATAAGTCTCAGTTTTTTTCACAGTTTGGCCGGGGGTGCGACTTATACTCAGGAGCGACTTATGTGTGAAATTATTAACACATTACCGTAAAATATCAAATAATATTATTTAGCTCATTCACGTAAGAGACTAGACGTATAATATTTCATGGGATTTAGCGATTAGGAGTGACAGATTGTTTGGTAAACGTATAGCATGTTCTAAATGTTATAGTTATTTGAATGACTCTTACCATAATATGTTACGTTAACATACCAGGCACGTTCTCAGTTGGTTATTTATGCGTCATATAACGTACACTTATTCAGCCTGTTGTTCACTATTCTTTTTTTATTTTAAATTGCCTTTCAAATGTCTATTCTTGGTGTTGGGTTTTATCAAATAAATTTCCCCAAAAAATGCGACTTATATATGTTTTTTTCCTTCTTTATTATGCATTTTCGGCCGGTGCGACTTATACTCCGGAGCGACCTATACTCCGAAAAATACGGTAGTCCACCACGTCATTCAATGTGGCCTCCCATATCATTTAAAGGCCTACTGAAATGAATTTTTTTTATTTAAACGGGGATAGCAGATCTATTCTATGTGTCATACTTGATCATTTCGCGATATTGCCATATTTTTGCTGAAAGGATTTAGTATAGAACAACGACGATAAAGATTGCAACTTTTGGTATCTGATAAAAAAAAGGCTTGCACCTACCGGAAGTAGCGTGACGTAGTCAGTTGAACATATACGCAAAGTTCCCTATTGTTTACAATGATGGCCGCATGAAGTGAGAGAGATTCGGACCGAGAAAGCGACAATTTCCCCATTAATTTGAGCGAGGATGAAAGATTTGTGGATGAGTAAAGTGCAAGTGAAGGACTAGTGGGGAGTTGAAGCTATTCAGATAGGGAAGATGCTGTGAGAGCCGGGGGTGACCTGATATTCAGCTGGGAATGACTACAACAGTAAATAAACACAAGACATATATATACTCTATTAGCCACAACACAACCAGGCTTATATTTAATATGCCACAAATTAATCCTGCATAAAAACACCTGCGTGTTTGTTATGCTAGCTCCTAGCTCCTCTGCTAGCTCCTAGCTCCATAGAACACGCCAATACAATTCAAACACCTGATCAACACACACAATCACTCAGCCCAAAAGACCGTTTACCTAACCCAAGGTTCATAAAGCTTATATATTTTTAAAAAGTTACGTACGTGACGCGCACATACGGTCAAGTTATCGAATGTTTAGCAGCCAAGGCTGCATACTCACGGTACCTGATATTCAGCTGGGAATGACTACAACAGTAAATAAACACAAGACATATATATACTCTATTAGCCACAACACAACCAGGCTTATATTTAATATGCCACAAATTAATCCTGCATAATAACACCTGCGTGTTTGTTATGCTAGCTCCTAGCTCCTCTGCTAGCTCCTAGCTCCATAGAACACGCCAATACAATTCAAACACCCGATCAACACACACAATCACTCAGCCCAAAAGACCGTTCACCTAACCCAAGGTTCATAAAGCTTATATATTTTTAAAAAGTTACGTACGTGACGCGCACTTACGGTACGGTACGTGTTATGCTAGCTCCTAGCTCCTCTGCTAGCTCCTAGCTCCATAGAACACGCCAATACAATTCAAACACATGATCAACACACACAATCACTCAGCCCAAAAGACCGTTCACCTAACCCAAGGTTCATAAAGCTTATATATTTTAAAAAAGTTACGTACATACGCAAAAAAAAGCCAAAGCTGCATACTCACAGTAGCACGTCTGCGTCTTTGTCATCCAAATCAAAGTAATCCTGGTAAGAGTCTGTGTTGTCCCAGTTCTCTACAGGCGTCTGTGTATCCAAATCAAAAGTCCTCCTGGTTAGAGTCTCTGTTATCCGAGTTCTTCCATCTTGACTGCATCTTTCGGGAATGTAAACAAAGAAGCGCCGGCTGTGTACTGTTGTGGCTGACTACGTTCGAAAAATACGTCCATTTCGCACCGACAACTTTCTTCTTTGCTTGCTTGGCTTCCTTCTCCATAATGCAATGAACATGATTGAAACAGATTCACGAACACAGATGTCCAGAATACTGTGGAATTATGAAATGAAAACAGAGCTTTTTCGTACCGGCTTCAATGTGGAAGGCATACCCGTGTTCGTCGGGCTACGTCACGCGCATACGTCATCCTCAGAGGCGTTTCGAACCGGAAGTTTAGCGGCAAATTTAAAATGTCACTTTATAAGTTAACCCGGCCGTATTGGCATGTGTTATAATGTTAAGATTTCATCATTGATATATAAACTATCAGACTGCGTGGTCGGTAGTAGTGGGTTTCAGTAGGCCTTTAAAGTAGTCCACCACGTCATTCAATGTGGTCCTCCACATCATTTAAAATGGGTCGTCCACATTTTTTATGTGGTCCACCACGTCATTCGGTGTGGTCTTCCACATCATATAAAGTGGTGCCCCAAGTTATTTAATGTGGCCCATCACGTCATTCAATGTGGAGTCCACGTCATTCAATGTGGAGTCTGCCACATAATTAAATTTGGCCTTCCACATAATTTGGTCTTCAACATCATTTAATGTGGTCTTCCACGTCATTCAATGTGGTTTTCCACCTCTTTAAAGTGGTCCGCCATGTTATTTAATGAGGTCCGCCACATCATTTAATGTGGCTTGTCAAGTTATTCAATGTGGCCTTCTGAGGGCAGCCATAACTGCGATGTGGCTCTCAATAAAAAAATAGTTTGTCATCCCTGGTCTACATCGTTATTATGAAGAAATTCAACTCTATAGAACCATTTCCCACACACACAAAATCAAAAAAATGGTACAGTCTCACATCATAAACCAGGAAGTCAAATGTTATCTAATCCTTCAAGTCGTACTAAAACATTTTGATGGATTTTTGAGCGCCGTGTGTAATGTTCTATATTTTCAATGGAACATTTAAAATGTTGGTGTTGTTTACTTGAGACATATTGCCATCATAGTGGCAACATACACTTATCTCTTATGTTTGACTGCCATCTACTGGTCACACTTATCATTACACCATGTACCAAATAAAATAGCTTTGAGGTGGGTAAGCTCAACCAAACTCATTCCTTACGTTAGGCGCACCGGGCTATAAGGCACACTGTCGAGTTTTGAGGAAAAAAAGGATTTTAAGTGCGTCTTATAGTCCGTAAAATACAGTACATTTTATGGCCAACAGATGACCTTTTGGTTGCTTATATGCTCAACTTACCAAGTATCCTGAGTCTGTTGAGAGCCCCATGCAGGGCGAAGAAGGCCCACAGCACCTGAGAGGAGTCCACGCACAGAAGCCTGCCTCGTCCAACTCCGTTCACGCCGTGGTGCACCTCACCACTGGGTAGCAGGCTGAAGCTGAGCACGTCTCCGGCACACAGCATGGGGAAGCCACGGTGCACCACCCAGTACTCCTTGCGGTCTAGGAGAATCTCAGGGTCGGCCGGCAGGTCACCGGCGTGAAGACTCGCTGGGTCACATGACGTCAACCCAAACAAAAGTGCCCCAAAGTAAGGCAGACCCAGATGTCCAACCTCTACGTACAAAGTCTCTCCCGTGTGCAGCGGCCGATCACTGAACACAAGAGTCCGACTGCTGTCCAGAAAATGGATGCAAGCAGCCAAACGGTCTGCAGACAGTATGACGTCGGAGCCACGGATGGGGTGAAAGTGCAAGTCGCTGTCCAGCGGCGAAGGAAGGCTACGGACCACCCGGGGGACGCTGGATCCGGTGGAGGCAGAAGAGGATGGCGTGGTGGAGGAAGCGGTGGAAGAGCAACAAGGGATAAGCTGGGTGTAGTTATTGAGCTGGATGTTGGCCATTTTGGCAGCAGCCGCCTGGTTGTTCTCCAGCTGATTGTTACTGTAATTGGCAGAGTCGTGGCTGCTTTGGGGCAGATAGGCACTCAGGCGGGCCGCACTCAGGCAGCTGGATCCAACACTCTCAGCAAACGTGCTTTCTGCAATGGTTAAAAAAGCATGTTACTTGGTTATATAGCATAAAGTCTCATCTAATGTAAACTCTCTTGGTCATAGCCTAAATATCTGATCTACAATACATCTGTTATTGAGGCCTCTTTACATATTCCGCAGTCTACTTTTGTTTATGTTAACGCATTAGGAGCTTTAAGTGCAGTGAAACCTTCAAGGCCAAACACAATCTGTTACGGGATACTGGTCAACTTCCATTTGATCGTGTCTGGAAAGAATGTTTCCCAAAAGTTGTATGATTCAGATTTTAACCAGTAAAACTCGGACTTCAAACCATGTCATACCATGAATTGCTGATACAGATGAAACGACTACCAAGCTCAAGACAGTTTGTTTGGCAGACATGAAAACATCCAGGAAAATTAAACCTATTAAAAGCCGTTAGGTGACCCTATCAATCTGCAAACAAATTCCTTTCTACTATTTGTCTGCTAAGCGTCTTTACAGGTTGTGTAGTTTTACTTGATTTTAGTTTCATTTTACAGAACTGACATTGTCTTTATAATTCAATGACAGTTAAGCATGCTACCATATTGCCTTGCCAGTTAAGGTTTTTGAATATGCAACCATTTCCACTTGGGAAAAAATTAACTTCACATTACTTCCAATGGGGAATAAGGTGTACCCCGCCTTACGCCCGAATGCAGCTGGGATAGGCTCCAGCACCCCCAGAAAGAGACAAGCGGTAGAAGATGGATGGATGGAAATTAGTTTTGGTTATGGTTATGATTTATTGGTTACAGACATGTTTAACGAGTAACATTAAAGAAGATTTGCACAACTCAACATATATGAAAATTCATTCACACCTTAACTTAATATTACATCTCAATTAGTAGATTAATGTGGTCTGAAAATGTTTACCTATTTGTACACTTCATAATTAATTCTTAAAGTACTAACTTATTGGATGTGGTCAATGAATGTCATGTGTTACACACAATCTATCTTGTTTGTTTTTTTTTTTCTGTTTTTTCAGTTGCATCAACTTGTTATGAGTCTTTTATTTTCTTGTAGTGGATATGATAACATCTTCAGTATTTATCCAGTTCCTTGATGTCTTTAACAACATTGACTTTGGCTTCTTCCTGTCCTCCATTTAACTTGATGTATGTATATTTTACAGCGGGCGCTCCAAGTGCCCTGAATTTTTCCCTGCTTCCTCAACTTCCGTGCTTTCTTTGCCATGTCAGCGCTTCATTTTGTCAGACGCTCGCTGATGTAGACGTTTGTTCCTTTCAGTTTGTGGGATCTGAGCCGAGGATGTCGTTGTGGCTTGTGCAGCCCTTTGAGACACTCGTGATTTAGTAAATACACTTTGATTGATTGATTGATTGACTCTGCCTTAGCAAAGCCATCTTGCTTTTTGTTGTTGAACTATTATGTTAAGGACAGGTGTGGTCTTATTTCTGCTGTACATTGGAATGCATGTTTCGATGTTGTTGACATTCACAGATTCACCCCCTTTGAATGCAGAAAGTTGACCACATCTTGTCCTCCTCTGTTATCAGCTGCTCTGCCATTAGGCATGCGTGTAATATAAAAGAAGCCCAGTCATAATCATATCGTTCATACAGAAATGCTCTGACACATCATTTGAGACATAATGTGATCCTCTTCATCATTTTTCTTCTGTAAAACGTTCACTTTTTCTTATAGCCCAAGAACATTTGCTTGGAGTCTCTCCATTTGTTTAAAGAAATGTTGCAGTATTCATCTTCACTTCCTTAATCCTTGTGCTGTTGATCCACCCGAGCAAAAAATGTCTTCAGCCTGGCTTCAATATGATCAAACATTGATATTACTTCTAGGTTACTACCTGATTCTCGACTCCTTTCCACGTCCTCCTGCTCTGCATTTGTTGCGGTAAAAGCCTTTTTTATGCAAATGTTGCGTTTCGAAGGCTTTGAAGCTCGGAAGTTAGCGATGTTTAGCTTGTCTTGCTAGCAATCGTCGGCAGTTGTAAGTCGTCTTATTCGAGGAGTTATGGTGTGTTCCATTTGTTATGCGAAGTCTTACCAGTCAAAAATTTCAACTGGAACGCGCCTGGTGGTCAGATTTCCTATACTGAAAGTCGGGATAGTCCTCAGCACCCCGGAGTTGGCTTCAAAGATTGCTGCGCTGAGTGTAGACAATACGCAATAAATCAACCGTATACAATGTATTGTTGGACATAGTGTAAATAAAAAAATGTTCATGTGTTACTTTACTTAGCTAGCAATAGGGTCTGTGTTTCCTCTTCATATACCATGTTTGAAGGTTGGAGATGGCCCACATATTTTTCCATATGCTGTTTATACTCAAATAAGGCAAGCGCAAGAATAGCTTTCGTGGATGTGGCCATCTTGATTTCTGACTTTGTAATTGGAACGCACTTAACTCGGCTGTGACGTCATTCCCAGCTGTGACTTCAAACTTCCGAGGTTAATGGTAAGATTAGTTTCTCCAGCCAAACGTTGTCCAAGCAAACAATTCTGGAATTTTGGTCAAGCTCTGTGATCAGGGAAATTGCTAAAATACTCCCGAAACTTTTAATCAATGCAGAGCTCTTTTCATTCTGTCCTTCTTCAAAAGAAGTGACATAAGAACTGTTTTGGTGTTAGAAATCCTTGATGTCAACCAGCATCCTTCAACATATTCTTAGCCACCTTTTGTTTACTGTCCAGGCAATTGTTTAAGTCACAGTTTAACATTACCTGTCACACTAGTGTAACATTGCATACATTACTAATGTCAAAGGTGTAATGTAAAGCCAAATATGTATCTCTAATTTCCATGCAAGTGTAAAAATATGTTAACCATTGTTAAACAACAAACATACGCATACACATACTGTGCACACACAAGCACATATGCATACATACACTCATGCATATAATCACGTTTCATCAAACATATATTAACATTCCCCCCAGGGGAAACTGGGTAAAACACGTACAATGTACAAGGTTTATATAGTTTGCTTCTCTCTGTTTCCCTCCATTTATCTGCTTTCTTTTGTAATTCAGGTTTTCATTACATATATGAATTGTTGCATTTGAAACCATTATATTGTTGATAATAGAGGTAATTATTATTATTAGTCCTTATTAATAGTGTTTATATTAGTATTTGTATTGCTCCATATGTAGTGCAATAATGTTCATAGTATTTTTTGTATTATTAATATTTACTTCACTGACTGTTTCTTTGCTAAAAATGTTCATATAATATTTGTACATATCGGATTTGCTGATGTTGTTGTTGCTCTGTCTTATCCCCCTTTTGTCCCTGCAATTTTTCCCCTTTGTTCTCTTTTTTTTTTTTTCTTCAAACATTAAATACATCCATTTAATAAAGTCAAATACAAATAAGGCAACAAGAGAAGTATCCCACACTTCTCTTGTGTAAAGTAAATATGTGTAGCAGATATGGGCATCTACAGGACAGGACACAGAAAACCCCAACAAAACCCTCTTTCTTAACTTCTAATAACAAGGAAGATAACTTTAGTATTGTATTACATCACAAAGTCTAATCAAAGAATAAAAGACAGTTGATTAACGCTCACATGACTTTCTTCCTTATGATCTCAACTCGCTACACTGCAGTATTGTAAAAGGTTTCATAACAACACAAGTGCTGTAAACATATCTGTCTCCCTTTAACTTATGGTCCATTCCTTTACGACTATTTCTAGTGATGGCGTAGCAGACAAGAGCACTGGCCCCTCACCAAAGCTCTTGGGATCTGCCGTCTTGACCAAACATGGTCATAGCTCCTGTCAGACTGAATATAAACACAAGTAAGGGATGGAACTACAGGGCAGGCGCTGATGGGAATAAAAGGAGACCTACAAGAGGCCCAACAAAGCCAGGGAAAGAAATGACAAGAGTATAGAAAGAGTAATTAGGAGTGAATGGAGGACACTTTTTATGTTTGTTGTTGTTGTCTAGTCTGTGATGCTGCTACTATACATGCAACATTGACATTGAAACTGTGGTTGGCTCAGCTGCTCTCTGCCCTCTTAGGAAGCGGCTTAAATTAGCTCCATCTTTATTGACACTGTGTAAATAAGTTCTTGAAGTGCCATGCATAAATGCTACAGCTAACCTCAAAGGTTTATTCCAATAAAAATAGCCTTTTAATTTATTCATCACCGCTTAGATTCCCTTCATATAATTTGTTTAATAAAGATTGTATGGTCTTTGATCTTCCTTTGAAATTTGGTGGGCTTTCGAATAGATTTTTGCCTTGAAATGTTCCGCATTAGTAGTTACGATTGGTAGAAATGCAGTAAACTCGAACCAGAAGCAATCCATAAACACTCTTGATTTTATTGGCACTCAATATGGTTAAGGGAGGTATTATTCCATGTGTAAATAAAATGAGTATCATTGTTCTTTGTAGTGGTTAACATCCTTAGAGATGTATTGGAGATTTTACCCCTCTCGTGTTGCGTAAGATAAAATATCAGGAACTTATGATTAATAAGCCTAATGTTAAGAAATAATTACTGGTAATATTAATTCAACATTTTGACCCCAGAAAATTATTATTAATTTATTGATAACATATCCATAAATCAATCAATCAATCAAAGCGTACTTATATCGCCCTTAATTCCAAATGTCTCAAAGGGCTGCACAAGCCACAATGACATCCTCTGCTCAGATCCCACATCAGGCAAGAAAAAACTCAACCCACTGGGAACAATGAGAAACCTTGGAAGGGGACAAAACTGAACATCCTTCTTTCTCTCTCTGATACAACTCTTGTATTAGATCTCATTGTGTAAATTATTACTGTACAGTATCCCGACTGCCGAAGTTAGCAGACAAAAGTGATATTTACCGAGCAGTGTGACCTCCTGGGTGATGCCGTAGATATCGATGATGGCCCAGAGGGGGCAGCCGATGCTCAGCCCACAGTGGAAGAGGATTGGCTCTCCGTCATTGATACTGTAGAACACCCTTCCGTGGCGATCTGCCCAGAACGCCAGCACGTTGTCTTTCAGGGCAAGTCGCTCAGGCAGTGCCTTGGCCCAGTATCCCGGCCGCGTCACCAGATCTGGGCAGGCGTACTTGGGGATGTCTGTTGCCATCAACTCGTTGGGGTCCAGACTGGTGAAACCGAAGCGTAGAGCTCCGCTCCAGCCCGTGTGCACAGCACTGAGACGAAGTCGCACCTGAAATCATGACGATAGTCAAGTAACTTATTTCAACTGTTCCAAAATGGTGACTGTTAAGAGGAAAACAAACCTTCTCGTAGAGATGGACGGGCCTATGGCTGAAGGTGATGCCATTGCAGAAGCTGTTCTTGCGGATGGCGCGGCGAAGCTGCCCGTCCAGCCTGATATGTTTGCCCTTAGCGTTGGGGTGAAAGCGGGGCGACTCCATACCGATGCTAACGGAAGGTGCGGACCTTCTCTCAACTCCCGAGCCATTGTTGGGCAAGGTGTAGTACTGCCTGCTTGCCACAGGGCGGGGTTGCAGAGTCGCATCTGTACATGGAAAGCAAACACCCAAGAAAAACATAACTTTTACATTTTTTTGCTTTAACAAACACATTTTAATGCAACATGTGTGAGTTTGAGGTTAACATAGCGATCCAAGCGATAACAGCTGATGGAACAAGAAGCAAACATATCATCACCCAATAACTTGTATGCAAGCGGTCCATGGCAGTTGGTTGAGAGGGCAGAGGCCAGTTATGTAAAAGAGCCTTCAGTCTTAGACGCTTCCTTTCCCACACTGACACTACAGACCTCTGAGCTCCTCTCAACAACCTTGTTGTTTTATAGCAACCACATGACTCATTTATTCAGCAGAAACAAACAACATTAAGCATCCAAGTCAACGAAATGTGCTTTTGTGTAACAAAGACTAGCAAATGAAAAATTGACATTGATCATTACAATTAATACATTGTACTGATTTCATATACATGCAACATTTGAGTGTATCATCTATATTTTTATGAATATTTATTAATATGTTATATATTATGATTTGTGTTTAATTTGAACATGCATATTATATATATATATATATATATATATATATATATATATATATATATATATATATTTAATATAAATACATAGATTTTAATATAATTTAATGTTGTTCTGTTGTTGAATATGTATTTGCAGATTATCTTAAATTGTACTTTTTTTTGTATTGGTTTGTACAGTACAAATCATTTGAAAAAATAAGCTATAACATATGTGCTGTGTATTTGTAAAACAGTGCTGAAGGATAAGAATTTGGTAAACAAGTTATCATCGATTTACCTCAGGTCTTTTACTTAAGATCAAATCTAGGGATGCACCTAAATAAAAATTATTGTCCGAAACCGAAATAAATTATAATGACAATTTGTATTACCGTTGTATTTATGACCGTGACTATGTACTAATCTCACTAAAATCAAGCCATTGCCGTTGCACAAATTAGTATTTATCATTCAAAGATTAAAACAAACACAAAATTATGAAAAAAAAATATTTACCACTAGTATTACAACAGTAATAATTTAAAAAAAAAATGTATAGGCCAGATACTGAATGGCACCAAAGGCGAAGTCGACACTATTGGCAGTACTTTCCTTTTGTGCCGTGTTGTTCACATAATCAGAAATTTTGACATGTTGCCTCATCTTCAAACAAGCATGTGCTTTTTGCTTCCGTCATCACAGCATCCTGTTTCGGCAGTATTGCTCGGTGGGTAAAAGTAATTCACCAAAGATTTTCACCCGAAAATGCAACTTTGGGCAATTTTCTACCAAATCTTTATTGGCCATCTCTAGTCAAAATGTCCTTTTGTATATATATTCCTAATAATAATAGTAATAGTAATATATTCCTTATATGCTGTGTTTTGAATTTTGAAGAACTTAATGTTCCCAATAAATGAACTGAAATGAACAATTTGCAGTAAGAAGAAAAAAAAACATAATGTGAGGTCCAAATATTAGTTGGAATGAACACCCTTTGGAGTCACGCTCATAATGCTAATTATGTCACACGAGATGGAAAGTAGAGAGTTCAGCTTCCACGTGCTGGTGTTGATGTTATTTTTGTGCAATGGGGTGGAGGCCTCCTTGGCCAGCAGCATCAACAAACACTCAATGGACCAATTCTTGTCTCCCCCACAGTCCAGTGAAGATGCCCACTATTCAAGGGCTGAATCCCAATGGCCGTTAAATGAAATTAACAAGAGTTAGAACACAAACAAGCCAGAATTGTGTCATGTGATATGGTATCAAACATAGCTGAAGAGGTTAGTTGAGCATTATTTATGAGTCCAACGTTTAACCAAAGCAGCCCCAAGATACAATAACTAAGCATTAAATCAAGCAAATAGACGTTGCTACAAATTGTATTTGAAAGTCTCAGCCATGCCATCATTCACAAAATAGGCAAAAAGTTGAGAGTTTATCTGCTGACTTGACATTATAATTAAAACCGCTTTGAGGAATGTTTGCCTCTGCCAAGCGTGTAAGACAAAACACCTTTTCATCGCAACATTGGAGCATCAGAGTTGTAACAACGAACCCTGAATGTATTCGTCCGTGCATTTCACACAGAGTCCAGCAAGGCAGAACATTGCAATAACCGCGCGTGTTCACACAGCTGCACATAATACAGGATTAGACGTATGAGGTGGCGGCTTGTCCAGGGTGTGCCCCGCCTTCCGCCCAAAAGCAGCTGAGATAGTTTCCAGCGCCCCCCGCGACCCCGAAAGGGACAAGTGGTAGTATGGATTCAGTATGGATGGATAGACGTATGAAATATTTGCGACATTGGCTTTCAAGTTTCAACAATAACAGGGGTCAGTATGAAGTAGAAGTCAATCTAAACCTGAACCTTACATTGTGATCTCAACATTTTTAATCACAGATGGGTGAGAGGCGTGGTTCAAGTGGTAGAGCATCTGGTTTGAACCCACCTTCTGTCATCCTAGTCCAGTCCTGGGCAATTATTTTGACTCGGGGGGCCAAATTTAGAGAAGAAAATGTGTCTGGGAGCCGGTATATGTATTTTTAGGAACACTAATACGAAACCTCACAATAATGTCTGATTGAATGCTAAAAACGTTGTGACAGACCGCCTTAAAAAACGGAATGGAATTAAAAAAAATTCTATGAACGATAAAACACGGAATATTGACAAAATAGGAATGTCACACCACCTTTCGATCGACATATTTTAAAATCAAACGAAACGCAACAAAAATACAACAAACACAGGAAATATGAACGCGAAGGGTAAAAAAAACCCCACCTACAATCTGATATATCACTAAACTTTAGAACTTTGTTGTAAAAATCTCCTTGCGCGTCTGTCCCTGACACCCGCATTTCAGGCTGGCCTCTGTGGAAACGCTCCCCACCCACACTGCTTGGTGCCTCGTCTGAGCTGCTGTGACGTAGATTACCATAGTCACTAGTATATCATGCAAAAGCACAGATTCCAACCATTGAAATACTTTGTATAGTTCAAGACTTACGGTCATTTGAAAACATCACTGCACATCATAATGGCAGCTACAGTTTCCATCTTAAAGATCTAAAAAAATGATTTGGGAATGTCCGGGGGCCTGATTGAAAAGTTTAACGGGCCGCATGTGAATCCCCGGGCCTTAATTTTCCCAGGTATCTCCTAGTCTGTGCCGTTGTGTCCATGGGCAAGACACTTCACCCATCAAGCTCACCCACACTGGTGTAAAAGTACCTTAAACATGTAGATAATGGGTTTTACAATGTAAAAGAGGAGAAAAAGAGCTATGTAAATATAATTCACTTCACAGATGGCTCCGGTTCTCCATACTGTACCTCAAATTGGTGTCGGTGCTGGTCAGCTTTTAAGAGCAGTGTAAAAGGGGGCTAGAGGGCGTGATGAATTGTTTATTGCCATTAGTTTCTGTGAGAAATTGTGCAAAGCAAAAGACCATTGAAATTTTTTGTAAATCTGCATAAAAAAGCAAAACGGAGAATTGATTTTCTCTACGTTATTCTTTGTGAAACATAAAGTAGTCAGCTAACCAACATAGTGACAATGGAGTTTTTTTAAAGTCAAGTCTGTTAAACCAAGAGTTGACAAACTGGTCAGAAGGCAAAAATCTCCTTTCTTGTGTTTTTTTTTGTATTGAGTGTCATCTACTGCTCTCCACAATGTTTTAATGTGTAAATGTCTAATTGAGTTTAAAGACCTACTGAAATGACATTTTTTTATTTAAACGGGGATAGCAGATCCATTTTATGTGTCATACTTGATCATTTTGCAATATTGCCATATTTTTGCTGAAAGGATTTAGTAGAGAACATCGACGATAAAGTTCGCAACTTTTGGTCGCTGATAAAAAAAGCCTTGTCTGTACCGGAAGTAGCGTGACGTCGCAGGTTGAAAGGCTCCTCACATTTCCCCATTGTTTACACCAGCAGCGAGAGCGATTCGGACCGAGAAAGCGACGATTACCCCATTAATTTGAGCCAGGATGAAAGATTCGTGGATGAGTAACGTGAGAGTGAAGGACTAGAGTGCAGTGCAGGACGTATCTTTTTTCGCTCTGACCGTAACTTAGGTACAAGGGCTCATTGGATTCCACACTCTCTCCTTTTTCTATTGTGGATCACGGATTTGTATTTTAAACCACCTCGGATATTATATCCTCTTGAAAATGAGAGTCGAGAACGTGAAATGGACATTCACAGTGACTTTTATCCCCGCGACAATAATTGGTGAAGCACTTTAGCTATGAAGCTAACGTGATAGCATCGAGCTTAAATGCAGATAGAAACAAAATAAATAAGCCCCTGACTGGAAGGATAGACAGCAGATCAACAATACTACTATCAGGAGACACCGAACCAAACACTGGACCTGTAACCACATGGTTAATGCTGTGCTGCCTGTCGAAGCCTAGCAATACTGTTGCTAACGACGCCATTGAAGCTAACTTAGCTACGGGACCTCGTCAGAGCTATGATAAAAACATTATCTCTCCACCTACGCCAGCCCTCATCTGCTCATCAACACCCGTGCTCACCTGCGTTCCAGCGATCGACGGCGCAACAAAGGACTTCACCCGATCATCGATGCGGTCGGCGGCTAGCGTCGGATAGCACGTCTGCTCTCCAAGTCAAAGTCCTCCTGGTTGTGTTGCTGCAGCCAGCCGCTAATACACCGATCCCACCTACAGCTTTCTTCTTTGCAGTCTTCATTGTTCATTAAACAAGTTGCAAAAGATTCACCAACACAGATGTCCAGAATACTGTGGAATTTTGCGATGAAAACAGAGCTGTTTGTATTGAAATACAATGTGTCCGAATACTTCCGTTTCAACCATTGACGTCACGCGCAAACGTCATCATACATAGACGTTTTCAACCGGAAGTTTCGCGGGAAATTTAAAATTGCACTTTATAAGTTAACCCGGCCGTATTGGCATGTGTTGCAATGTTAAGATTTTATCATGTCATCCGTGCCAGCAATCGGAGGGTTGCTGGTTACTGGGGTTCAATCCCCACCTTCTACCATCCTAGTCACGTCCGTTGTGTCCTTGGGCAAGACACTTCACCCTTGCTCCAGATGGGTGCTGGTTAGCGCCTTGCATGGCAGCTCCCGCCATCAGTGTGTGAATGTGTGTGTGAATGGGTGAATGTGGAAATACTGTCAAAGCGCTTTGAGTACCTTGAAGGTAGAAAAGCGCTATACAAGTATAACCCATTTATCATTTATTTATTATTCATCATTGAAATATAAACTATCAGACTGCGTGGTCAGTAGTAGTGGGTTTCAGTAGGCCTTTAAAGTCATCATTTTGAATACGAACAGCAGCAGAAAACAACTAACAACGATAGGTTCACAAATTAAAGATCATGGCAATGTACAGTATACAAAGTACAATACACAGAAGTATTCGTTGTGGGGAAAAATACATTGTCTGGTCATTAAATTGTGGCAAAGCAACACATCATCAAGGGTTTTTGCTAGTCATAAATAGTTTAGCATATATGGTACAATACCGTCACAGACCATAATCAGTGTTGGCGCAAGGAATGTTCAAAGTGGGGTCCCAGGGACCCCATCAAGTCATTAAAAAGGGGTCCTACAGTACATTTTTGGGGTGCCACTTTTTGTAACCCTTTTGAAAACAAATGATAAATGTATGCATTATCCTGTTATATCTCACATTCTATATTGTGTTTTGTAAAAAAAGGTTGTCATAAACGTTACTTCATTCATTGAAAAAATAATACAAAAGAAAACAATTTGTATGCATATGTAAATAAGAAATTGTACCGGAAAGTTAATTACTTTGAAGCAGACCAATAAAAACGCAATAAACGGGGACGGAAATTTGACTCTGCAAATATAAACAAAACAAAACACCAGCGAAAACCTATAATCGATAAAAAAATAAGTAAACCGGAGTGTTGACCCGGAGAAGGCAGGGTTGGTAAAAAAAAAAATACAAATCCGGAAATGCATGTCCTTTCTGATTTCTATGCGTAAAAAGACACAAAAAGTGCGTTGACGCAAACAGTGATAATGATTATTTGACAATGTACTATGAAAGACCTTTACAATGACTTCTTATTTCCCTCTAGATTACAATAAATGATAAATGGTAAATGGGTTATACTTGTATAGCGCTTTTCTACCTTCAAGGTACTCAAAGCGCTTTGACAGTATTTCCACATTCACCCATTCACACACACATTCACACACTGATGGCGGCAGCTGCCATGCAAGGCGCTAATCAGCAGCCATCAGGAGCAAGGGTGAAGTGTCTTGCCCAAGGACACAACGGACGTGACTAGGATGGTAGAAGGTGGGGATTGAACCCCAGTAACCAGCAACCTTCCGATTGCTGGCACAGCCACTCTACCAACTTCGCCACGCCGTCCCAATCAAATTATAATCCAGATGACAATCCGGATAAGTAACAGTAATAGAACATTTGAACTCTTAAGTGAATCAGTGTGACTCTTTGGGACACGCAGCAAAAGCAATTAGATGACACACTAAATTATCTGTCCTTTGAATTAGCATCAGAGGTTAGCCCCCAAAACATTAATATGATACTAATTTGGATGCTATTAAGGCCCTTAGATGATTATCATCAATTATTCATTGAGGAATTGCTAAAAAACTGATTTTTATTTATTTATTTTGCACATCATCCACAATCCCTATGTGAGACAGGAAAACACGTCAGTCCTTTTTCCACGCGTTCTACATAGTTAAAAATCGTGAGTACCAAGCGGCTAACAATACAGGTAATGGGGATTCACCTACCGTATTTTTCGGAGTATATATCGCACCGGAGTATAAGTCGCACCTGCCGAAAATGCATATTAAAGAAAGGAAAAAAGATATATAAGTTGCACTGGAGTATAAGTCGCATTTTTGGGGGAAATTTATTTGATAAAACCCAACACCAAGAATAGACATTTGAAAGGCAATTTAAAATAAATAAAGAATAGTGAACAACAGGCTGAATAAGTGTACGTTATATGAGGCATAAATAACCAACTGAGAACGTGCCTGGTATGTTAATGTAACATATTATGGTAAGAGTCATTCCAATAACTATAACATATAGAACATGCTATACGTTTACCAAACAATCTGTCACTCCTAATCGCTAAATCCGATGAAATCTTATACGTTTAGTCTCTTAGGTGAATGAGCTAAATAATATTATTTGATATTTTACGGTAATGTGTTAATAATTTCACACATAAGTCGCTCCTGAGTATAAGTCGCACCCCCGGCCAAACTATGAAAAAAACTGCGACTTATAGTCCGAAAAATACGGTACATAAATTGGATATATATGCGATCTGTCCTCAATGTGAATGCTCCCGCCCTCAGGTCACATCAATCCGACCAGAACATCATCAGAAAGCGACAAGCGTCATAATTATATTCGCCAAAATAGACGACTATAAAATACATAGTTGACAACAGAGCAGAAAATAGGTGGAAAAAATGTTTTAGGAACACACGGAACGTTCCACCACTCCTGTCTCTGACAACTCTACAAGCAGACTTTGAAGCAAAATATCGGTATATATATTTTGTCTATATAGCCCTCTAAAAAACCTCCAATAACATTTTCCAGACAGGCTGTAAGCTTGTAGGCACATTAACAACATGTAATACTTTCACAATAAACTTACCGTATTTTAAAAGCCACTACTTTTTTCCTACACTTTGAACCCCGTGGCTCATAAAATTAATGTATTTCTCTTCGCTTATGTCCATAATGTTTTGTGGACAAAAAGTTTTCATAAAACACCCGCAGAGACTGAAGAGGTGTGTTATTGTTTGGTGCCATCTTTTGGATGAGTTTGCCTGTTTGCTGCAAGTTGAACGTCGACAGTATTTCCTTTTGTTTAGCGCCGAGAACCGGAAGTACAAGTAACGTTCTGTATTTTAGTCGTCCGTAGCGTTCTACTTGTATGGCTCCTTCATTCATCACTCCAAGCAACGTTTGTAAGTTTTACAATGTAACTAAAAGGATTCATACTTATGGGCACTAAACCGTCACATGTTTGATAGGAGTGTTTTCATGCATGTTTGTACGTACTATTGTAATATAACCAAGCTGGCATTGTTAGCATTAGCTAATATGCTAACATGTTTACGAGTGTCTGTGTTAGTATTATTAACTTACAGTGGCATTCTTTTTGTATTGTTTTAGTTTCACAAATTTCTAAGTAATTTAACTAAAACGTCACCGTGGAGTTATTGAGTCTGTCTAGCTGATTGGAGAGCTAGCTTCTGCAGCTAGTGGGTCTACAATGATGACTTTTGTTTTGTTTCATTAGCCATTTGACTGCCATGTTACAGGCACCGTTTGAAAACAATTTAGCTATGTAAATAAATGTGTACAAAATAACTCATTTCACAACTTATACATCTTCGTCTTATAGTCCGGTGCGGCTGATATATGGAAATCTATTTTTTTCTTCAAAAAATTGAGTGGGTGCGGCCTGTACACCGATGCAAATCTAATCCCAGCAGACTTCGTTAGTGACGCCACCAGTGACTACTTTGGCACAAATGATCCAGATGTTCGTGCAGCGTTGTAGCACGAGTGGTAATTGTTTCATCATTTAGCCTGCTCAGTGGCCTTGTGGTTAGAGTGTCCGCCCTGAGATCGGTAGGTCGTGAGTTCAAAACCCGGCCGAGTCATACCAAAGACTATAAAAATGGGAGCCATTACCTCCCTGCTTGGCACTCAGCATCAAGGGTTGGAATTGGGGGTTAAATCACCAAAATGATTCTCAAGCGCGGCCACTGCTGCTGCTCACTGCTCCCCTCATCTCCCAGGGGGTGGAACAGGGGATGGGTCAAATGCAGAGGATAATTTCACCACATCTAGTGTGTGTGTGACTATCAGTGGTACTTTAACTTTAACAAAATAAGAACATAACAATACCGTCCCTTACTATGTCCACTTTCACTGGGATGGTTTCATCTTTCAGCACTTGTGCTCCCTTTTAGCTGGTAAATTCAGAAAAGTACTGGGTAAAAAAATGCAGAAAGCAAACATTCGAGTCTTCCGAGTGATGTCGTCGAGCCACTATCCACTGCTTCAGTCGGTACAAATTGTGGAATTTTAAAGTTGAACAACTTCTCGGTTTATGGCCACAACCTTCTACTCTACACGTGTAAGGCATTAATTAAAATCTACTATTACCTTTTACAAAGGCAATACAGCAGCAGCTTCAGTAGCTAACTTATCTTTCGTTAATGGCCTAAGGTGCTGTAAACAAGGTGCTGTGTTACTCCACCCGAAAAGTAGTTCCTGGGTGATAGCTCCTCCAATAACCATGTTGCTATACCTTGGTTATTGTACAGGGCATGACATGTAAATGGGGTGTTCTTGGCGGGTTTTTTTAATGTTTTTTATAGGCGCAATAGAATAATCCTCATTACTTCCTTTGTTAGCCGCCTCGTGCTAGCAGTGGTTCACTATGTAGGATGCACATAAACTGAAAACACTGATGTCCTTGTTACAAATAACGATTTAGCATGATGGGCAAAATAGAAAATAAAAAAGTGCCCTTTTCCTTACGACCGATAAATTGATAAAAGATGATGCATTTGTTGTTATCAATGCAAACTATTTTGTTTGTAAACCCCTTTGCATTTTCATGGCACCAGTCCAAGGCAAGTCAGGTTATTCACATGTGAATAACGCTGTATAATAGACTGTATTTACATTATTCACATGTGAATAATGCTGTATCAATCAATCAATCAATCAATGTTTACTTATATAGCCCTAAATCACAAGTGTCTCAAAGGGGTGCACAAGCCACAACGACATCCTCGGCTCAGATCCCACATCAGGGCAAGGAAAAACTCAACCCAATGGGACAATGAGAAACCTTGCTGTATAATAGATGGTATTTATATTATTCACATGTGCATAATGCTGTATAATAGACTGTATTTATATTATTCACATGTGAATAATGCTGTATAATAATGGACCGTATTTATATTATTCACTTGTAAAAAAATACCTAAGTGTTTATTGTTTATTGTGAGCAAACTGTGGTGCTGAATTTCCCCCAGGGATCAATAAAGTACTTTCTATTCTATTCTAAAAACCTCTTCCAGAGCACCTCAAACTTGAAGAGCCAGTTGATTTATTCAAGGCAAAACCAGGACAGGCCACACTATAAGTGTGGGTCTCATTGACAAGAGAGCAGAAATAGATCATCATAAGACATGAGCACAAGACGCTTCACGCAAGACAGCTTAAGTATAAGCATCAAGACAGACAGAGCAGAGACATTATTCTCTATTACCTCTAGGCATGTCATACACTAAGTCCTTTTCTACAAGACCAAGGAGCTTTGATGGTTTTAAAGACAATTTCTTAGTGTTACTCATACTGCATCTTTGATGAAAGTCCACTTTTCATCATATGCTCCGATTTGGGAAATTGAACATGAACATAAATGAAAATGCCGTGCAGTCGCTTTCATTAAGTACAGATAGTTCCATTGGAGCAACGGATGCCGAGTGCTTCCTCCCCACAAGTCACACGCGTCGGCGGGCCCTGGTAGCAGTGACTACATCATATCTAGCCAGAGTGGGGGCGTGGGAGTGGGACAGGCAGTGAATCAAAAGCGACATGGGGAACTGATTATAAAGTATTGTGCTTTAGGTGTCGGGACAAAATAGTGACATCGTGAAGATTTATAATGACAACACGACTAATGTGCACAATCAGGAGTCATTGCCTGGCAATCACTTGAGATTGTACTCCGGGAATAATGTGTCTGACACAAAACAGGCTGATGTGTCACTGCTATCAGGAATAAAAGACACATTTACCCCAATAGGGTGGAGCTCATGAGAAAAAGCATGCAGCCGAGAGACGACACAGTGGATGGACGGAAAGGTGTTCAAATGTATACAGTGTAATATAACTTAAAGTGAATCTACTTAAATTATGGTGAAATGATAATATAATATGTCATTGATTCAATCAAAAAGTCCCCCTGAGCAGTAGGGATGGGTGGTTTGGCCCAAAATCTATACTGCGATGTATATTGCAGCCTCCAGCGATAACGATAAAAATATATCACAATATATTATTTGGTATATATAAATTATAATATGTTTCAAAATGAGTTACACAGGCTCCTAAATTGACTGCTGACATATGCAGTAACATATTACATTCATTCTGTTTATATTATTTTCTCAAAATTATTATTAATCTACTTGTTGATTTACTGTTAATATCTGGTTACTTATTCTGTTGTTTGGATAATTTACATAGCCGTATTTTCCGGACCATAAAGCGCACCGATGCCGATGAATGGTCTCTTTTTTCATATATTAGGCGGAGTCAAATTATTATTTATTTTTTCTAAATTGAAAACACTTCCTTGTGATCTACATAACCACACTGTAATGGTGGTTCTTTGGTCAAAATGTTGCATAGATTATGTTTTACAGATGATCTCAAAGCCGCTTTCTGACAATCGCTTCCGGATGCGCCATTTTGTGGGCGGTCTTATTTACGTGGCTCACCTTCGGCAGCGTCTTCTCCCCGTCATCTTTGTTGTAGCGGTGTAGCGTGCAAGGACGGGAGTGGAAGAAGTGTCAAAAGATGGAGCTAACTGTTTTAATGACATTCAGACTTTACTTAAATCAATAACGGAACAACCACACCGGAAATGTGTGCCATGAAAAACTGTCCGACCGGTACTCTAATAATTAAAGTTCCTTAGGTGAATAATGTAAACTCACTACGCCGGTATGTTTTAGCGCTTTCATGGCGATTTTACCGACAGATATAAGTAAGAACTACTACTACTTTTTATTAGAACTGGCAACAGCGGAGGATGAATGTCCCACAACAAGAAGATAGATACAAAGAAGAAGATTATCGACTACGGTGTTGAACTACAAAGGCAGACGCGCACAATTTTTCAGGATCTACGCAGATCCCAAATACAGATCATCAGGTACCAGAAGGTAAGAAAAGTTGCTTTTGCATAATATTGCGAAACAATTAGCCAGATAATATGTCTTACCTTATACACACACCATAATAATAATCATATGTTTAATGCGCCTACAATCCTTCAAGCGTTGCGGCTTCATAGCTTACCAAAGTCGTACTAAAACATTTTGATAGATTTTTGAGCGCCATGTGTAGTTTTCTATATTTTCAATGGAACGTTTAAAATGTTGATGTTGTTTACTTGAGACACATCATAATGCAGTCTACACGTATCTCTTATGTTTGACTGCCATCTACTAGTCACAGTTATCATTACACCATGTACCAAATAAAATAGCTTGGAGGTGGGTATGCTCAATCAAGATTATTCCTTACATTAGGCACACCGGGTTATAAGGCGCACTGTCGAGTTTTGAGGGGAAAAAAAATATTTTAAGTGCGCCTTATAGTCCGGAAAATACAGTAGTTTGGGGGCAATACTATAAATGTGGGTATTGATCCAATACCAAGTAGTTACAGAGGGAGTATTGGTCAAACCGATACTGATACCTACATTTTTCTAGATCATTTAATGATTACATTTTTGATCACAATTATAATCAGACAAAAACACAGGATGGTGGTGTAACAATATCCATTCCATTTTTTTCATTACGACCTGCTATTGGCTCTGATTTAAATCCTTAGTTTGTTGCCTTAAAGGGGGCCTATTATGCAAAACCAACACATGTTTTTGTTTATTTAGGATCTGAATAAGTCCCCGAAAATTTGAAATCAAACCATAGAGGCATTGTGGAGATGTTTATAAAACAATCTTGCCTTCCTTCTTTCTTTCTCTAAACGAGCCGTTTGGAATTTGCACAACCTGTGTCGTTTTTCCCACTGGCGACGTCAACGGATTATCCACATATGGTGGGAATTTACCCAAAGTGCTTGGCGTGAGTCCGCCATTGTAGTCTGACTATACTAAATAATCTCCTTTTTCCCTATCCTCTTGTTGTGGGGCAGACTGGCTCGTACATGCACATGAATTCTCCACTGTTGCCATTTCTAATGTGAAGTAGCGTATAGTTCTAACTTATGTGTCAGTAGACTCCATATGGAAGCGTTGAAAAATACAACATGGCTGACGAGAAGATGTAGTCGAAGTGGAGGCACGTAAATAAGATGGCCCATAAAACTGCACATTCTGGAGAGACGGTCAGAAAGCGGCTTGAAGACAGTCTGTAAAACAAAATCTATGCAAAAGTTTGACCAAAGGACCACCGTTACATGTTATGTAAACCACCAAGTGTGTTAAATGTCAGGAAAAAATATAATATGACCCTTTTAAAGCCCTCCCGTGTCTAGAGACTTATTTCCTGAGTTTGTAAACAACAATAAAAACGACTAAATATTTTTTCATAGTAAAAAATATCGATCAAACCACTGTGGTATTAACCTGATACTGTAGTAGGTAATCATACTGTCAAAATTTTTATCAATTTGACCACCTTGATTACATCCGAGAGCTCTAGCTTGCGGTTATCGATGAGCATATCTTCCTACAGTGTGTAGTGTAGCATGTTTACCTATTTCTCACCCTCTTGGGAGGATCTTTGTGAGAAACGTAGTCTATCTGCTGCCATGGCGGCGAGTATTACCAACTTAGAAGTGGCGTTGCAGTTGCACTGTAGAGGGACATTAGGTCCCAGCAAGGACACTACATTGCATTGAGGATGTGTTCGTTCACTCGTCACCGTCACATTTGCGGACACCGTCATCAACATGCATTAACACGACATAACGGCAGTATTAAAAGCGCTAACGTCGGCCAAATTTATATCGCATATCGTCTATATCGTAGTAACGACCGTGTACTGATACTATACATGGTATCGTCAGTCGGTATACTGTATGTATCGATCCACCCACCTCTGCATATCCTAGCATATCCATCTATGGTGTGTAATGCAACATGTTTAGCTATTCATCGTCCTCTAGTGCAGTGGTTCTTAACCTTGTTGGAGGTACCGAACCCCACCAGTTTCATATGCGCATTCACCGAACCCTTCTTTAGTGAAAAATAAAATGTTTTTTTTTTTCAAGTTTAGACAAAGTTATATGTTTTTGGTAACACTTTAGTATGGGGAACATATTCTAAGTAACAAAGACTTAATTTAGAGTTTTTTGGACACAAGGGGAACATATTCTAAGTAACAAAAACTTAATTTAGAGTTATTTGGTTAGGGTTAGGGTTAGAGGGTTTGGGCCAGGGTTAGAGGGTTGGGGTTATAATAAGGCCATGCCGAATAAGGCATTAATAAGTACTTAATAATGACTAGTTAAGAGTCAATATGTTACTAATTTGCATGTTAATAAGCAACTGATTAATGGTGAATATGTTCCCCATACTAAAGTGTTACCATGTTTTTTTACTGGTGCACAAAATGAACCGTTCATGAACATCACCTTGTTCAAACAACAAAACCAACACAGCGCATAAACTCACAATAAATTACACACCTGCAAATCAGTCTGACTTCTGCTGTTGCCGTATCCGTAATACGCCAATACCTAAAGTTTTTATTTACACGATGAGTCGGGTGTGTCTTGACCTCCGCTGAACCCCTGAGCCCGACTCACCAAACCCCTGGGGTTCGATCGAACCCAGGTTAAGAACCACTGCTCTAGTGATACTTGTAAGAACAGTCATCAAAGAAAAAGGAACCCCCAAATTACTCAGACAAAATTTTTTTCGAGATTAAGCGATGTCTTTTACGAGTTTACATCTTTGGCTGTCAATTCAGTCTTCCTCAGAGCAGTCACTACTTATAGTGTAATATTTGGCTGGCCATGTTTTGGCCTCCCTAATCTCTTACTCTCTCTTTCTTTCTCTCTCTAATTTTGTCTGCACAATGTTTTTAGTAAACATGTTTGCAGCGTGTTTTTACATGGGACACGCCGCTGTCAGACACAGAGCTAGCCGCGCCACACCGTGCCTTGAACCCGAGGCAGATCCCGCCGTTTGCATCGGTGGAACTCGTCGGAAGTTGGACGCGGCGCACTTCCTGGAGGTGTAGCTCTCCTCAGGCGCAGGAAATGATCCTTCCGTGTGTTTACTATTTTGTTATGACTTTTACTTCCTCTAGTTCAGGGGTGTCCAGAGGGCGGCCCACGGGCCACTCGAGTTTTGTTAGCCCCCAGCTTATTGTCGGGAAAAGAAAAAAAAACTGTAAGAATGTAAGAAAAAAGACGTAAAAAGCAGAAATTTTGACAGCAATATATAATAATAATAATACGCGTTGTCACCTGCAAAACAAAACGGACGCAAATTGTTGTCTTTGAATATACAGTATATGTCTGTTTAGAAAAAATTTAAAAAATTAAAACATTAAAGTGGAAAAAGTTTGTACACCCCTGCTGTAGTTAGTCAATATTGATGTTTTCTTGGCTCTGCGCCAGACTCAAGGATTTTAACTAGAGATGTCCGATAATATCGGACTGCCGATATTATCGGCCGATAAATTCTTTAAAATGTAATATTGGAAATTATCGGTATCTGTTTCAAAAAGTATAATTTATGACTTTTTAACGGACGTAGGGAGAAGTACAGAGCGCCAATAAACCTTAAAGGCACTGCCTTTGCGTGCCGGCCCAATCACATAATATCTACAGCTTTCCACACACACAAGTGAATGCAAGGCATACTTGGTCAACAGCCATACCATTCACACTGAGGGTGGCCGTATAAACAATTTTATCACTGTTACAAATATGCACCACACTGTGAACCCACGCCAAACAAGAATGACAAACACATATCGGGAGAACATCCGCACCGTAACACAACATAAACACGACAGAACAAATACCCAGAACCCCTTGCAGCACTAACTCTTCCGGGACGCTACAATATATACCCTCCTAACCCCACCTCAACCCCCCCCCCTCCCCCCCAACCCCGCCCACCTCAACCTCCTCATGCTCGCTCAGGGAGAGCATGTCCCAAATTCCAAGCTGCTGTTTTGAGGCATGTTAAAAAAAATAATGCACTTTGTGACTTCAATAATAAATATGGCAGTGCCATGTTGGCATTTTTTCCCATAACTTGAGTTGATTTATTTAGGAAAACCTTGTTACATTGTTTAATGCATCCAGCGGGGCATCGCAACAAAATTAGGCATAATAATGAGTTGATTCCACGACTGTACATATCGGTATCAGTTGATATCGGAATCGGTAATTAAGAGTTAGAAAATTTCGGAATATCAGATATCGGCAAAAAAGCCATTATTGGACATCTCTAATTTTAACCTATCCAATCGCTACCGTGTTCATTTGTTTATCAGGGTGGGTTAGCCCTTTTCGAGGTAGAAAATGTCACCAATGTTTTGTTCGCTTTAATTAAGGATTTTTTAAAATATTTTTAAGTTTCCTTAGTTAACTTTGAAAGAATCACCACATTACTTGGGTTTACATGAATTCACGTCCGGCTGATTAAATATGCGTGGTGGTCAAGCCAGCGTCTGTTCTCGATGGGTAGCCTTTCTCAGAGAAAAATGCCCTATGCTTGCGTTGTTTTTGGCTGTACGAACCGTTCAAAATCACAAAAATGATAAATGTTTCTCCGGAGTTCCTCGAGACTTAATCAAGAAAAGCGGAAGAGTGGAAGATTTTTAGGAAAAGACGATAAAAAAAAAAGGGGCACGCACTTCAGACCAAGGGAGCAGAGTCGAAGAACGTGCAAGTTTGCAGTGATCACTTTGTCAAAGGTTTGTTTAATATACTTTGAACATTTAGTATTTGTAATTTAAGTATTATCTTGATATTATTTGTATTTTATCTTGTTTCGGAGTTCTTGAAACACATTTTTGCTATGAGTGTATCGTAAAGCACCAACTCGGCGAGTCTAAATAAAATAAATAGAATGTGAGCAAAACCTAAAAGAGTGAAGTTTTCACCAAAGGCAGCAATCCTAAATGAAGCTTTTAGCACATACACAATGTTGACATCTACAGTTATATTTCGATAAAGACGGGGCAAAACACGCTACTTGTAAACAGTGTGTGCAACAACAACAACAACAACAAACATGGCTGTAGACGCAAAGTAAATCATGAAATGCAACCTTAACCCGAGCAAAAACGATGCATGATTTATCCGGCAGAGTCTAATAGAAATTTTCTTGACCCAGCCACACACACATCCCTCTTACATGTGTGTAAGAGGGAAACATCCAAACATCAAAGAACAAGCAATTTTCTTGACCCAGCCACACACACATCCCTCTTACATGTGTGTAAGATGGAAAATTCCAAACATCAAAGAATACAAAGGACATTATAGACATTAACGGAGCAGAGCTGATGCAACCAGCCACTTCTACATACAGCTTTGAATAAAAAGTAAAAGAAACATATACACTGTGGTGACCTCTGCCGTGTTCCATGCCATCGTCTGCTGGGGTGGAGGGAGCATGGCCAGAGACAGGAGCAGACCCAACAAAGTCAAACCCAACAATAGTGCTCATGCCTTACGGCGAGAAGGTCCTGGGTTCGATTCCCGGGCTCTGGTTCTTTCTGTGTGGAGTTCGCATGTTCTCCCTGTAAATGTGTGGGTTCTGTCCGGGTACTCCAGCTTCCTCCCACCTCCAAAGACACGCACCTGGGAATAGCTTGAATGGCAACCCTAAATTGGCTGTGAATGGGAGTGTGAATGTTGTCATGTCTATCTGTGTTGGCCCTGCGATGAGGTAGCGACTAGTCTCGGGTGTACCCTGCCTTCCGCCCGCATGCAGCTGGGATAGACTCCAGGCCCCTCCTGAACCCCCGATGGATAAGCGGTAGAAAAAGGATGGTTGTATGGAGACAATGGCATCATCAAAATTAATAATCTTAACACACCTGGACATAAGTCATCCTCCATGAACCAGGAATGAACAAACAACTGAACTAACACAAATTTTGTACAATCAATAGTTCCAAAAATTCCATAACATACGATCATTCCAACCCTTCAATGCAAACACCTGCGTTATATCATGTGGCTCTTTACTGCAATTTCATAATAGGTATATATTTTCCTTTGTCCCACTGGCAATCACAGCACTTAACAACAGAAAACTACTGTAATAACCCCATGCAATAATAAGGTGTGCAATATTGGGATAGTGCAATACGGGAGGTGTGCAATACGGGGGGAGTGTAATGTGTGATCTCATAACTAACTGATATACCTGCGCACTGTTCACTGTCGTCACTGTATTGCCGGATTAACTGTATGTACACTCCCGTTCAAAAGTTTGGGGTCACCCAAACAATTTTGTGGAATAGCCTTCATTTCTAAGAACAAGAATAGACTGTCGAGTTTCAGATGAAAGTTCTCTTTTTCTGGCCATTTTGAGCGTTTAATTGACCGGAGACACCGAGAGTAACAAGCGGTAGAAAATGGATTAGAAAGGAAAGATTACAAATAAATAAATTAAAAAAACATTTTTTTTAAAACTTGGGACTTCCAGTGGGCCGGATTTTGGATGCTTGGGGGCCGGATCCGGTCCGCGGGCCGTAGTTTGGGGACCACTGCTCTAACATGAATGAGCTAAATAATATTATTTGATATTTTACGGTAACGTGTTAATAATTTCACACATAAGTCTCTCCTGAGTATAAGTCGCACCCCCGGCCAAACTATGAAAAAAAACTGCGACTTATAGTCCGAAAAATACGGAAACATATTATGGTAAGAGTCATTCAAATAACTATAACATATAGAACATGCTATACGTTTACCAAACAATCTGTCACTCCTAATCGCTAAATCCCATGAAATCTTATACGTCTAGTCTCTTACGTGAATGAGCTAAATAATATTATTTGATATTTTACGGTAATGTGTTAATAATTTCACACATGAGTCGCTCCTGAGTATAAGTCGCACCCCCGGCCAAACTATGAAGAAAACTGCGACTTATAGTCCGAAAAATACGGTATGTACTGTATGTAATAATAATAATGGATTATATTTTATATCGCGCTTTTCTATTGTTAGATACTCAAAGCGCTCACAGAGAAGTGGGAACCCATCATTCATTCACACCTGGTGGTGGTAAGCTACATTTGTAGCCACAGCTGCCCTGGGGTAGACTGACGGAAGCGAGGCTGCCAGTTTGCGCCTACGGCCCCTCCGACCACCACCTACAATTCATTCATCATTCATTTCACCGGTGTGAGCGGCACCGGGGGCAAAGGGTGAAGTGTCCTGCCCAAGGACACAACGGCAGCGATTTTTTGGATGGTAAGAGGCGGGGAGCGAACCTGCAACCCTCAGGTTTCTGGCACGGTTGCTCTACCCACTACGCCACGCCGTCCCATAATGTATGTATGTAAAACGTTGCATCTTGACGTCCAAGACAAATTTCTCCTGTGAGACATTAAAGGTAATTATTATTATTATCGGCTTCCTCCCACCTCCAAAGACATGCACATGGGGATAGGTTGATTGGCAACACTAAATTGGCCCTAGTGTGTGAATGTGAGTGTGAATGTTGTCTGTCTATCTGTGTTGGCCCCGCGATGAGGTGGCGACTTGTCCAGGGTGTACCCTGCCTTCCGCCCGAATGCAGCTGAGATAGGCTCCAGCGACCCCCCGCGACCCCAAAAGGGACAAGCGGTAGAAAATGGATGGATGGATTATTATTATTATTATTATTATTATTATTATTATTATTATTATTATTATTATATGGCTCTTTACAGCCAGGTGGGGGCGCTGTTCTCCCTGTATATATTTTTTTTAGATTATTTCATGCATGTAAACTATGATAATTTTTCTTAAAAATTTTTTTTTAAAACTGGCAACACTGATCAACATCTTATACAAACAGCATTGCCGAAACAAAAAAAATGAAATAGTGGCTGCAATTACTTTTTTATTACTAGTAATGCAAAATATAATTTGAACAAGAGTATGTTGTATCTGAGGGCAGCACGGTGGGAGAGGGGTTAGTGCGTCTGCCTCACAATACGAAGGTCCTGAGTAGTCGTGAGTTCAATCCCGGCCTCGGGATCTTTCTGTGTGGAGTTTGCATGTCCTCCCCGTGACTGCGTGGGTTCCCTCCGGGTACTCCGGCTTCCTCCCAACGCCAAAAACATGCACCTGGGGATAGGTTGATTGGCAACACTAAATTGGCCCTAGTGTGTGAATGTGAGTGTGAATGTTGTCCGTCTATCTGTGTTGGCCTGCGATGAGGTAGCGACTTGTCCAGGGTGTACCCTGCCTTCCGCCCGAATGCAGCTGAGATAGGCTCCAGCGACCCCCCGCGACCCGAAGGGAATAAGCGGTAGAAAATGGATGGATGTTGTATCTGTGAAAAATAATATATGGGTATAAATGGTATGGGGGAACCCTGTTTTAGGCTTGGAAACGGTTAAAAACTCAATGATTGGATGTCACCTGATAATAACCCTGTGGGGTACATTGTGGTCGTCTACAACAACACCTTTTGTAGACATCTTGATGCAATCAGGTGCATTTCTGCTTATCTTTGTGAGTACATTATTTATCTTTGTGAGTACATTATGCACACGCTGATTGACCTGTTCCCTAATGAGTGGTGCAGGTGACCCCTGGCTCCCTTCAAGCGCACCGATGTAGAATTATCGCATCGTTTTATCAACGAGAAATCGATCATCGTAAATATCCCCCCCGTGATGCACAGCTTGTGTCTCCACAACCGGAGCGAGAACAAGTCGAGGAAATAAAGGACAATAAGAAACGCGCTCCCGCACACGCATGGTGAGCGTCCTCCGTGTGTGTGTGTGAAATAAAACGGAAATCACGGAAAGCTCACCTATTAACGGTTTGGGTGTGGTGTTCCCCATTATGTCCACAAATTCCGCGCACCGGCTGCCGAATTCATCCAGATCGCAGAGTCCCCTCCGTCCATCCCATGCGTGCGTCCCCCTCGCTCTCGTCCTTTATGCCTCCACGCTGGTGAGGAGCATCTGCGTGGATCCGGATCAAACCGGGACTCCTGCGCGGTGGCTGTGCACAGACACAGCCGCTCCGAGGCAACCTTCGAGCCCCCTCCTCTATTTAGGAGGCGCCCGGCGCACTTTAAAGACACAGGAAGCAGGGATGAATGCTTCATAGGCTGTGTGATAATGCTTGATGACTTCTTCCTGGAGGTACTATAGGTCATATATTTACATACTGTGTATTTATCTACACACATATATAAGTAAAGTACCACTGATAGTCACACACACACACTAGGTGTGGTGAAATTACCCTCTGCATTTGACCCATCCCCATTTTCACCCCCTTGGGTTTTGAGGGGAGCGGTGAGCAGCAGCGGTGGCCGCGCTCGGCAATCATTTTGGTGATTGTTTGCGGATGACTCTGCCCTGCTGGTATCCGACAAGGACAAGTCACAGGTGGAGAAAATCCTCAGTGCTGAGCTCTGTAGAACTTGCACCAGGCTCGCTGACAACAAGCTATCCATACACTTGGGTAAAACGGAATCCATCCTGTTTGGGTCCCACATCAACCTTAAGAAAGTCAATGACTTCACTATAAAAGTGGGTGACATTGTTATCACCAGGAAAGATGAGGTCACCTACCTAGGTTCCATTCTAGAGGCTAACCTTTCCTGTGATAAAATGGCAACCAAGGTAATCAAAAAGGTTAACCAACGAACGAGATTTCTCTACACAAAAGCACCATGAGGATTCTGGCGGGAACTCTCGTTCAAACCTTTTTCGATTACGCATGCACCTCCTGGTACCCTAGCACCTCCAAAACCCTCACATCTAAACTCCAAACATCTCAGAACAAGCTAGTCAGGTTACTGCTAGACCTCCACCCCAGATCCCACCTCACTCCTACCCACTTCTCCAAAGTGGGCTGGCTCAAGGTGGAGGACAGGGTTAAACAACTTGCACTGAGCCTAGTCTATAAAATCCACTACACCTCCCTGATACCGAAGTACATGTCAAACTACTTCCTTAACGTAAATGACCGCCATAACCACAACACCAGGGGGAGCTCCACTAACCACGTTAAACCCAGATTCCGAACTAACAAAGGTCTTAACTCATTCTCTTTCTATGCCACATCAATGTGGAATGCGCTCCCAACAGGTATAAAAGAAAGGGCATCTCTATCCTCCTTCAAAACCGCAATAAAAGTTCACCTCCAGGCAGCTACAACCCTAAACTAACACCCTCCCCGGATTGCTAATAATCAAATGCTAATAATCAAATGTAAACAATCAAATGCAGATACTTTTTTATGCCTTCTGATCTCTCTCTCTCTCTCTCTCTCTCTCTCTCTCTCTCTCTCTCTCTCTCTCTCTCTCTCTCTCTCTCTCTCTCTCTCTCTCTATGTCCACTACTTGCTGTCCATATCCTACCCCACCCCCACCCCCCTCCACACCCCTGATTGTAAATAATGTAAATAATTCAATGTGATTATCTTGTGTGATGACTGTATTATGATGATAGTATATATGATAGTATATATCTGTATCATGAATCAATTTAAGTGGACCCCGACTTAACCAAGTTGAAAAACTTATTCGGGTGTTACCATTTAGTGGTCAATTGTACGGAATATGTACTTCACTGTGCAACCTACTAATAAAAGTCTCAATCAATCAATCAATCAATCAATTTAACCCCCCATTCAACCCCTTGATGCTGAGTGCCAAGCAGGGAGGTAATGGGTCCCATTTTTAAAGTCTTTGGTATGACTTGGCCGGGGTTTGAACTCATGACCTACCGATCTTAGGGCGGACACTCTAACCCAGGTGCGTCCAAAGTGCGGCCCGGGGGGCATTTGCGGCCCGCAGCTAATTGTTTACCGGCCCGCCACACATTCTGGAAATGCTATTGCAAAAATTTAAAAAAACATTTAAAAAAAGTGGATTGAGGTGAAATCGAACTAGAAAAAGTTGCAATGTTGACACTAAGCTGCCATGCAGGCTGTTTTTTTCTTCTTTTGTCTATCTTTATTATAATTTGTTTTGCCATTGCTCCAAAAAAAAACAAAATATCAATGTTATAATTGATTATTGGCCTATTCAAGGCTCCAATTATTTCAAATATTTCACTTTAAAATGTTTTATGTGGAAAATATTGCTATTGTGTGGTTGCCATACAAAAACATCAACATTTTCTTTGACAAAAGAGCATAAATCAAACAAAATAATAGTTCAAACGTAAAATCGACAGATATATCTGAAGTTGATCTTGTAACTTAAGTGTTGAAAGTAAAAAAAAAAAAAATAATAAAAATGTATCACTTTATATGAGTGGGGCTCCTTTTGGATCCCAAATATATTTAATGGGATTTGATTTATCTTTTCACTGTGATTATTCAAAAATAATAATGAACTAAAATCAATAGTGTCCTGCATTATTGATCTTTTTAAGGCTCTAATTACTTCACATCAAACATTGCTTTCTGAATGTTTTGGGCAGTGGGGGAAATACTGCATGTTTCAGTTTTATTATAAAAAAACAAAGTTGTCTTTGACAGAAAAGGCATAAAACCTTTTTTTTTTTTTTTTTACTTTATATCAACCTGAAGTTGATATACTAAAGAGATTTACTGTAAGCGTTAAATAAATAAAAATAATAATAATTTGACTTGTTTTAAACATTTTAATGACCTAGACCCTTTATGGTCCCCGGAAGCCCTAAAGTTAAAAAATAAATTTAAAAAAATCCATATATTTTGTTATGGTTTGAAAATGAAAAATATCAAAATGGCCCCCGCATCTTTATTTTTTCCGTGTGCGGCCCTCAGTGGAAAAAGTTTGGACACCCCTGCTCTAACCCAGTGGTTCTTAACCTGGGTTCGATTGAACCCTAGGGGTTCGGTGAGTCGGGCTCAGGGGTTCGGCGAAGGTCAAAGCACACCCGACTCATCGTGTAAATAAAAACTTCTCCCTATCGGGGTATTACGGATACGGCAACAGCAGAAGTCAGACTGATTTGCAGGTGTGTCATTTATTGTGAGTTTATGCACTGTGTTGGTTTTGTTCTTTGAACAAGGTGATGTTCATGCACGGTTCATTTTGTGCACCAGTAAAAAAACATGGTAACACTTTAGTATGGGGAACATATTCACCATTAATTAGTTGCTTATTAACATGCAAATTAGTAGCATAATTGGCTCTTAACTAGTCATTATTAAGTACTTATTAATGCCTTATTTGGCATGGCCTTATTATAACCCTAACCCTCTAACCCTGGCCCTAACCCTCTAACCCTAAATTAAGTCTTTGTTACTTAGAATTTGTTCCCCATACTAAAGTGTTACCAACAACATATAACTTTGTCTTGAATTTGAAAAAAAAAAACATTTTATTTTTCACTAAAGAAGGGTTCAGTGAATGCGCATATTCGGTACCTCCAACGAGGTTAAGAACCACTGCTCTAACCACAGGGCCATATAGTGGGTGAGTTAGGTCAGTGTTTTTCAACCACTGTGAGATACTGTCTGGTGTGCCGTGGAGATTATATAATTTCACCTATTTGGGTTAAAAATATTTTTTGCAAACCAGTAACTATAGTCTGCAAATTATGTGTAGTGGTTAGAATGTCCGCCCTGAAATCGGTAGGTCGTGAGTTCAAACCCCGGCCGAGTCATATCAAATACTATAAAAATGGGACCCATTACCTCCCTGCTTGACACTCAGCATCAAGGGTTGGAATTGGGGGTTAAATCACCAAAAATGATCCCCGGGCGTGGCCACTGCTGCTGCTCACTGCTCCCTCACCTCCCAGGGGGTGATCAAGGGTGATGGGTCAAATGCAGAGAATAATTTTGCCACACCTAGTGTGTGTGTGACAATCCTGGGTACTTTAACTTTAACTTTTAAATGTGTTGTTGTTGAATCTCGGCGCTGTCTAGAGCTCGCCAGAGCAACCGTGTTATACTCTTTCATATCAGTAGGTGGCAGCAGGTAGCTAATTGCTTTGTAAACGTCGTATCTAATGCTTAAACCAAAAAATAAACAAAGGCGAGTGCCGCTAAAAAAGGCATTGAAGCTTAGGGATGGCTATGGAAAACGAAACTAAAACTGAACTGGCTGCAAAGTAAACAAAAACAGAATGCGTGGTGGACGGCGTGGCGCGGTTGTGGGAAGTGGCCGTGCCAGCAACCTGAGGGTTCCTGGTTCAATCCACACCTTCTACCAACTTCGTCACGTCCGTTGTGTCCTTGAGCAAGACACTTCACCCTTGCTCCTGATGGGTCATGGTTAGGGCCTTGCATGGCAGCTCCCGCCATCAGTGTGTGAATGTGTGTGTGAATGTGGAAATAGTGTCAAAGCGCTTTGAGTACCTTGAAGGTAGAAAAGCGCTATACAAGTATAACCCATTTACCATTTACCATAATGCTGGATAATAGCAAAGACTTACAGCGTGTGGAGCAGCAGACGGCGTCCACAAAGTACATCCGTACATGACATGACAATCAAAAATTTCCACACAAAGGATAGCGTCCGCACGACTGCAATAGTCTTGATTGTTAAAACCAAGCAGGTGCGGGGAATAGCGCTCAAAGGAAGACATGAAACTGGTACAGGAAAATACCAACAAAACAGGAAAAGCCACCAAAATAGAAGCGCAAGACACAACACACAGGAAAACACCAAAAAACTCCAAATAAGTCATGATGTGATGTGACAGGTCGTGACAGTACTTTGAGACAAGAGCTATAGTGATGCATGGCTGGTTATGGTTTGAATTAATATCCAACACTTGCGAGAACAACTTTTTAATTGTCAATATCAGCTACTGAGTTTCATGTTTTAATGTTTTCTGCTGGTGGTGTGCCTCCACATTTTTTCAATGAAAAAAATGTGCCTTGGCTCAAAAAAGGTTGAAAAACACTGGTATAGTGGGTCAGTTAGGTCAGTGTTTTTCAACATTTTCTGAGCCTTTTCATTGAAAAAACCTCGAGGCACACCACCAGCAGAAAACGTAAAAAAATGAAACTTCGCAACCGATATTGACAGTAAAACGTTGTTCTCGCAATTGTTGGATATAATTTCAAACCTTAACCAATCATGCATCACTATAGCTCTTGTCTCAAAGTAGGTGTAATGTCACGACCTGTCACATCACGCCGTGACTTATTTGGAGTGTTTTGGTGTTTTCCGGTGTGTAGTGTTATGGTTCTTGTCTTGCGCTCCTATTTTGTTGTTGATTGTCATGGCATGTACGGAACTACAGATGTACTTTGTGGACACCGTCTGCTGCTCCACACGCTGTAAGTCTTTGCTGTCGTCCAGCATTCTGTTTTTGTTTACTTTGCAGCCAGTTCAGTTTTAGCTTCGTTTTGCATAGCCATTCCTTAACTTCAATGCCTTTTATTAGCGGCACTTGCCTTTTGTTTATTTTTTGTTTAAGCATTAGACACCTTTTTACCTGCACGCTGCCTCCCGCTGGCATCTGCATATTTGATCACGACTTACCATGTTCCCGACATCTACAAAGCAATTAGCTACCTGCTGCCACGTACTGATATGGAAGAGTATTACACGGTTACTCTGCCGATCTCTAGACAGCACAGACACTCGGCACATTATTTGCGGATTATAATTACTGGTTAGCAAAAAATATTTTCAACCCAATGAGGTGAAATTAAATAATCTCCCACGGCACACCAGACAATATCTCACGGTACACAGTGGTTGAAAAACACTGAGTTAGGTGATGAGCGCGATAGTACCGCCTCTATTTCTGTTGGCAAGATTCGGCGAAAATGATGCGGATGTATACATTATTGTGTGAATGCTCCAAGGCATTCAAATATATGGTTTTCTACACCAAAATTAATCTATTTATTCACTTATTAAATTTCTTCTTCTCCAGATTTTGGCGGCGCACTCTACCTTCCACATTTTTCACCCGATTCAAACCGTTCCAACTTCAAACTGTTCAGCCTATTCGGGAATCGCGGGCTTTCCCTAGCCAAATTCCGAAAATTCCCAGATTTCCCAGAATTCCAGGACATTTTTCCCATTCAAAATGAATTGGCCATTTTTCAAACTTCCACCATTTCCATATTTCTCAACCGATTCAAATCCTTCCACCTTCAACACATTCCACCATCCTGTGAATTTAAACTACCTTTTTTTCAAGTTCAAAAAAATTCCAGGTTTTTCCAGAATTCCTGGTTTTCCAAAGCCTTATTTCCACCCTTTTTTTCTGGCGACTACTCCTTCCACATTTTTCAACGCATTTCAACCGTTCCACCGTCAAAACATTCCTCTTAATTAGGACAAAAAACAAAGTTGTTTTTTGAACTGGATAAATTCCCGGTTTTCCCGGAAATTTCAGGAATTCCTCAATACCATTTCTCAATTCAACATGTTTCTACTTCAACATTTCTCGACCGATTTGAAAAATTCCAACACCAACCATTTCAACTCATTCAGACCATTTAAGTTTTTTACCGTTTCCAAAAGAATTCCCACTTTTTCTGAAATTCCCATTGAAATCAATGGAACATTCTTCAAAGTTCCACAACTCCCATATTTTTCATCTGATTGAAACTGTTCCAACTTCAAAATATTCAGCCTGTTTGGGAATTGTGTGCTCTACTTCAACAATTCTAAAAAAAATCCAGGATTTCAGTTCCACTTCAGCATAGAAGCATTCACACACAATTCCTTCAGGAATTGCCTCATCCAGTTGCACTATGCTGTTCATATTAATGTTCTTGTATGCCCGATTTTAGATCCTATGTTGTTGTTTTTTATGTTGCACCTGTGTTAAACTCAAGGCCCCAGGACCAGATTTGGCCCACCAGATTATTTAAGTGGCCCTCGTAAGCTTTGAAAAATTGTGCCTCAATAAAGTATTTATCTTTTCTGACTAAATGTATTCTTTCCATTTTGACAGAAAAAAATACATGCATTGCATATCTTTTAAACGTTAATATTGTCTAATAATGCAAACAAATATAATGCTATCATACAATTTAAAACTTTTTTTTTTAAATGAAATAAAAGTAGTAATAGTATCTGCTTGATTTGTGATTTCAAAGCAAGTTATCCATCACATTTTTCACTGTAGATCTTGAAATAGATTTTATGCAAAAAAAAACCCAAAAAACAAAAAACTGGCAGCTCAGTTGCCAGAATTCTACTGTGAAAAAAGAATTTTTTTCACAGTTTTTCCATTTACAATAATATGGCTGTAAAAAACATTGTCAATTTCATGGTAAAATTGTGCCAGTTTTTAATTGCAAAATTTAAATCTCTTTTTGTTTGTTTTTTTACAGTGAAAAAAATAATATCAAATGCGTAGGCCAGTGGTTCTCAAACTATTTACACTAAGTACCACCTCTGAAAAAACTTTGCTCTCCAAGTACTACCATTACAACCAATATTAAAATACAGTAGGGTATTAGGCCCAAGTATTCATTAAAAACAAGGCAGAGGTTTTATCCAACAAGTGTATTTAATATTTCTGGCCACTGTAACATTATACACAGTTTAACAGTAACACTGTGTTTAAATATAGGAGAATAAAACACTGTACTTTTAATCAAGGGATTCTTTGGCGTACCACTCGATGAAGCCCGCGTACCACTAGTGGTACATGTACCACAGTTTGAGAATCCCTGAAATATGGAATTGAATAATATCATGGGGATAATCCCTTTACATTTATAGTCACAAATAATTAACGGTTACAAGCAACCCTCTGGGTTATGGTTATCGTGACCAAAATTATCGGGTTATCATTATTATTGCAGTGTTGTTGAATGTGTTCCAGAAGTACTTATACACACACTGATAACTTTTGAAAAAGTATTTTTATTAACTAAAATAAAGAGAGACAGTTAGAAAATCCACAATTGTATTATTATTTTAGCTTTGTAAAAAAAAAAAGTTGTTTTGTGTAAACGTGCATGCCAGCAACGTGTGCACTTACACAAAAGAGATCTTCAAGTATGAAATGATCGAAACAGCCACCTATCTGTTGTGACATACAACAGCTTTAAATGACTATACATGAAAATATAGTTTATTTTTATTCTTCCACATGTCCTGCACATATTTCAATAAATTGACTGTACAAATATTTAATAAATAAATAAATGATAAATGGGTTATACTTGTATAGCGCTTTTCTACCTTCAAGGTACTCAAAGCGCTTTGACAGTATTTCCACATTCACCCATTCACACACACATTCACACACTGATGGCGGGAGCTGCCATGCAAGGCGCTAACCAGCAGCCATCAGGAGCAAGGGTGAAGTGTCTTGCCCAAGGACACAACGGACGTGACTAGGATGGTAGAAGGTGGGGATTGAACCCCAGTAACCAGCAACCCTCCGATTGCTGGCACGGCCACTCTACCAACTTCGCCACGCCATCCCCAATAATAATAAATAAATAAATAAATAAATAATAAATGTTCTCTAAGATCTGTGTGGAATGCCGTGATCAATATAATTAGGTTTGATTGCTTTGTTTATTTTCAGCTAGTGTGGCCGTACGACAATACGTTATTTAAACCTTACTCCGTGACGCCTTAAAAGTTGCACTAAACAAGGAGTTGACAGCCAGTGTTTTTGTTTTGCTCATTGGCTAGTGCTGCTTGATTTAACTCCCAATCATGGGTTTTTGTGGTTGCTAATTTGAGCGCAGCCTTTATAGGCTGGACTTCTGGATTGACCATTGTTACACATGATTGTGTAATGGGTCACCTAAACATAGGTCTGGCAGGCGGCAACTAGATTCCAATGGGCTTTACTGCCCCCTATGGGACTAGAATGGAACATAACATCTATTTTCTACCGCTTGACCCTCTCAACGTCGCAGAGGTGGCTGGATACCCACCTTTTTGATTTGTCTTTTACCTTATATTAATTATTTTAACTTGTATTTTATTCTATATCTCTACTCATGGCTCTTAATATTTTACAAGTTTTATTATTTTTATTTTCCAACGTTCCTCAGATGAGCCATCTGCCTCAGGGGTTATCAGCCGTGTTTGTGGGGGCGCTTTTGTTTCAGCGTCCTGTTGGCCATGGTCTGATGACCTCCTGGTGCAGATGGCTCCTGTGATAGTGTTTACTCACATGTCTCCTCTGTACTCAGCCATGCAATCATTGGTCCATATAGTTGCAGATGTGTCTGTGTTGTGTTTGGTGTCTGTGTCCGTGCATACGTATGTGATAATGGGGGATATGGGTCATCGGGGTATTGTTTTTAACTTTGTAAAGCACTTTGCGTTGCATTTCTTTTATGTATGTAAAGCACTTTATAAATAAAGGTTGATTGATTGATTGATGGAGCCTATCCCAGCTGCATGTAGGCGGAAGGCGGAAGGCGGGATGCGCCCTGGACAAGTCACCACCTCATCGCAGGCCCCTTTTACAAATACATTTTCAAAATGTTTCGCATACTAAAAAGAAGAAATATTAGAGCCTGTGTCGGTAATGCCCCCCTTGGATTCAGTACCCCCCCATGCAACTGGCTGCTTGACTTCCTCACAGACAGACCCCAGTCTGTGGGAATGGGCGACAACACCTCCAATGCCATCTCCCTGAGCACCGGCTCCCCCCAGGGCTGCGTCCTGAGTCCGCTGCTGTTCACGTTGATGACCCATGACTGCTGCGCCAGGTCCACTACGAACCACATTGTGAAGTATGCGGACGACACAACAGTAGTGGGCCTCATCCGTGACAACGACGACATGGACTGCAGGGAGGAGGTGAAACATCTGGTTGACTGGTGCAGAACCAACAACCTGGTCCTGAACGTCGACAAAACAAAGGAGATCATCGTTGACTTCAGGAAGCACCAGTCCAGCCACGCTCCACTCTTCATCAACGGTACAACGATGGAGATGGTAAGCAGCACCAAGTTCCTGGGGGTGCAGATAACTGACAATATGACCTGGTCCCTACACACCGGAGCTCTTGTAAAAAGAGCTCAGCAGCGCATGCACTTTTTGCGTCGGATGAAAAGAGCACAGCTCCCTCCCCCCGTTCTCACCACATTCTACAGAGGCACTATAGAGAGCCTACTGACCAACTGCATCTCTGTCTGGACTGGAGTCTGCAATGCCTCAGACTGGAAGTCTCTGCGGAGAGTGGTGAGGACGGCGGAAAAGATCATCAGGACTCCTCTTCCTCCTATCCAGGAGATCGCAAAAAGCCGCTGCCTGACCAGGGCTCAGAAAATCTGCAGAGACTCCTCCCACCCCCACCAAGGACTGTTTTCACTGCTGGACTCTAGAAAGAGGTTCTGCAGCCTCCGTAGCAGAACCTCCAGGTTCTGTAACAGCTTCTTCCCTCAGGCCGTAAGACTCTTGAACGCATCATAATAATCCCCTCAATTCCCCCCAAACACGGATTAACTCACTGTAATATAAAGACAATATAACATACATCCAATAACCTGGATGCATATGCAAAAGTGCAATATATTTATCTGTACAGTAATCTATTTATTTATATCTGCACCTTATTGCTTTTTTATCCTGCTCTACCATGAGCTAATGCAACACAATTTTGTTCTTATCTGTACTGTAAAGTTCAAATTTGAATGACAATAAAAAGGAAGTCTAAGTCTAATGTGGCAGACCACATAAAATGATGTGGCGGGCCACAGAAAGTATTGTGGCGGATCACATAATGTGATGTGGTGGGCAGCATAAATAATTTGGCAGACCACATCCTGTAAGATGACGTGGCGAGCCGCATAAAGTAATGTGGCAGACCACATAAAATGACCCGGTGGGCCGCAGAAAGTAACGTTGCAGACCACATAAAATTACGTGGCGTGCCAAATAAAATTATTTGGCAAACCACATAAAACGATGTGGAGGCCCACATAAAGTAATGAGGCAGACCACAGAAAATGACCTGGTGGGCTGCAGAAAGTAACGTTGCGGACCACATAAAATTACGTGGCGTGCCAAATAAAATTATGTGACGGGTCACATGAAGTAATGAGGCAGACCACAGTAAATGACCTGGTGGGCTGCAAAAAGGAGCCTTGCGGACCACATAAAACGACCTGGCTGGCCAATTAAAGTAAAGTGACAGACCACATAAAATGATTAATGGACCCCATAAAATTACATGGCATGTCACCTTGAATACCACATTTTATGACCACATAAAATAATGTAGCAAACCACACAAAAGTATGTGGCGGGCCACTTGAGTTTGACACGTGTGCACTAATGGCTCTGAATCTAAGGATTAACAATAGTACTGATCCAACCATTGTGATCCCTGATCACGCTCATGTGCTGCACCAAGTAAAAGATGGCACACTTTTCGAGGAAATCCCCCTTTTCCCTACCCCTCCCACGGCCTTGACTGTTGGACTTCTCTCAAGCTGTTTCCTGTCTACTGGACCACACCGCTCTCAGAGGAGTCACGGCCTGCAGGGCTTGAAGGACTGAGTCAGACCGTCAGTAATGGGAAGGATCTGGACACTTTATTTCTCATGGAGTCAAGTTGTGTAATAAAAAAAAAATAAAAAAAAGAGCACAGTCTTATGATTGGATTTGTTCAATCTTTATTTTTGCATGACCTATTTCACAGAAGGGTGACCGCAGATGCAAACAGTGACCTCAATCGGCGTAATTTTTGTGTCAAACTCGCACGTCAACTGCCTAATCATTATTTACGTTTGTTTGTAGGTAGGCGAAGCAGGGACAACAACGTGTACCGATTCACCAACTCTTTATTGCTAAAACAGCACAATTCTCCCCCGCTGTCCATGTAGCTCAGACCTACTTTGCTAAGCCTTCTGGGTAATGTAGTATGTGAACATTTAGCAACGCACCGAGCGGCCTCACGTCCTAGCTGACATGTATTAAAGTTTATTTAACCTTTATTCGTCCAAGGCAGGGGTCACCAACGCGGTGCCCGCGGGCGCCAGGTAGCCCGTAAGGACCAGATGAGTAGCCCGCTGGCCTGTTCTAAAAATAGCTCAAATAGCAGCACTTACCAGTGAGCTGCCTCTATTTTTTAATTTTATTTATTTACTAGCAAGCTGGTCTCACTTTGCCCGACATTTTTAATTCTAAGAGAGACAAAACTCAAATAGAATTTGAAAATCCAAGAAAATATTTTAAAGACTTGGTCTTCACTTGTTTAAATACATTTATTAATTTTTTTACTTTTCTTCTTATAACTTTCAGAAAGACAATTTTAGAGAAAAAATCCAACCTTAAAAATGATTTTAGGATTTTTAAACACATATACCTATTTACCTTTTAATTTCCTTCCTCTTCTTTCCTGACAATTTAAATCAATGTTCAAGTAAATTAATTTTTTTTATTGTAAAGAATAATAAATACATTTTAATGTAATTCTTCATTTTAGCTTCTGTTTTTTCGACGAAGAATATTTGTGAAATATTCCTTCAAACCTATTATGATTAAAATTCAAAAAAACTATTCTGGCAAATCTAGAAAATCTGTAGAATCAAATTTAAATCTTATTTCAAAGTCTTTTGAATTTCTTTTAAAATGTTTGTTTTGGAAAATCTAGAAGAAATAATGATTTGTCTTTGTTAGAAATATAGCTTGGTCCAATTTGTTATATATTCTAACAAAGTGCAGATTGGATTTTAACCTATTTAAAACATGTCATCAAAATTCTAAAATTAATCTTAATCAGGAAAAATTAGTAATGATGTTCCATAAATATATTTTTTAATTTTTTCAAAAAGATTCGAGTTAGCTAGTTTTTCTCTTCTTTTTTTCGGTTGAATTTTGAATTTTAGAGAGTCGAAATTGAAGATAAACTATGTTTCAAAATTTAATTGTCATTTTTTTCGTGTTTTCTCCTCTTTTAAACCGTTCAATTAAATGTAAATATCATTAATTATTAATAATAACATAGAGTTAAAGGTAAATTGAGCAAATTGGCTATTTCTGGCAATTTATTTAAGTGTGTATCAAACTGGTAGCCCTTCGCATTAATCACTACCCAAAAAGTAGCTCTTGGTTTCAAAAAGGTTGGTGACCCCTGGTCCAAGGTAAGGAGATTAACAACATATTTTCATTTGGGGTTGGGTGGCTTAGATAGTAGAGCAGCTGGCAAGAAACTTGAGGGTTCCCAGTTTGAATCCAGCTTTTGCCATCTTAGTCACTGCCGATATGTCCTTGGGCAAGAAACTTCACCCGCCTTGCGCCGTAGACTAGATGAGGCAATTCCTGAAGGAATTGCGTGTGAATGCTCCAATGCTGAAGTTTAACTGAAATCCTGGAATTGTTTTTAGAATTGTTGAAGTAGAGCACACAATTCCCAAACAGGTTGAATATTTTGAAGTTGGAACGGTTTGAATCAGATGAAAAATGTGGGAGTTGTGGAACTTTGAAGAATGTCCCATTGATCTCAATGGGAATTTCCCCAAAATGTGGGAATTTCAGGAAAAGCGGGAATTTTTTTGAAAATGGTAAAAAACTTGAATGGTCTGAATGAGTTGAAATGGTTGGGGTTGGAATTTTCCAAATTGGTCGAGAAATGTTGAATTGAGAAATGGTATTACGGAGTTCCTGGAATTTTGGGAACACCCGGAATTTTTCCAGTTCAAAAAACAACTTCGTTTTTTTGTCCTAATTAGGAGGAATGTTTTGATGGTGGAAGAAGTGGGTTGAAAAAGTGGAAGGAGTAGTCGCCAGAAAAAAGGGTGGAAATAGGGCTTTGGAAAACCAGGAATTCTGGAAAATCCTGGAATGTTTTTGAACTTTGAAAAAGGGCAGTTTGAATTTCCAGGATGGTGAAATGCGTTGAAGGTGGAATGGGTTGAATCGGTTGAAAAATGTGGAAATGGTGGAAGTTTGAAAAATGGCCAATTCATTTTGAATGGGAAAAATACCCCTGAAAACCTGGAATTCTGGAAAATCTGGGAATTTTTGGAATTTGTTGAAGGATTCGGCTGAATAGGCTGAACAGTTTGAAGTTGGAATGGTTTGAATCGAATGTAAAATGTGGAAGGTAGAGCGTGCCAAAATCTGGAGAAGAAGAAAAAGTTGCAAAACTAATGTGCATTCACACAATAATAATACGTAGATCAATTTTGGTGTAGAAAACCCATCCATCAATCCATCCATTTTCTACCGCTTGTCCCTTTCGGGGTCGCAGGGGGTCGCTGTAGCCTATCTCAGCTGCATTCGGGCGGAAGGCGGTGTACACTCTGGACAAGTCGCCACCTCATATGTGTGAATACTTTGGAGCATTCACACAACAATGGGTTTCTCTATGTAAAGCGCTTAGAGTAACCAGAGAAAAAGCGCTATCTTAATGTAATTTACTTAATTTCATTGTCATTTGCACTGCTGGCATGGATGGCAAAAAGGCAAAATATACATGATGTTAATGTTTGATGATAATCTCACATTTACCAACAAAAATCACCTCTATTTATGGCTCTCAACAGTTCTCAAATGAATGTGTCGGAACATAAATGAATGTTTAAGATGGACAAACACTTTTCAAGTGTAAAACATACACCAAGAATGTCTGCAACTTTTAGAGGACAGAGCAGACAACGGGCAATATGGGAGCCTTTGGTGGTGTTTCTGTATTTATGATTATTAATTATGTATTATTATTAGTAATATTATTATTATTATTAGTAGTAGTAGTACTAATGAATTAAAACAGTACAGTAATTTGACAATTAGCTCTGAGTATGTGCTTCATCTGCCATTTACTGTCTACTTTTAATTCTGTCTGGTATAAAACGAGTAAAACATCAACAGAGTCTTTGTTTTTAATTTTTTTGTTTGAATCCAGTGCTTTTTGAGTTTCTGTGGGACACTTAAAACATAACAAATACATAACATCACAAGTAGAGATGTCTGATAATACCAGGCTGCCGATATTATCTGCCGATAAATGCTTTAAAATGTAATATCGGAAATTATCGGTATCGGTTTCAAAAAGTACAATTTATGACTTTCAAAGGGAGAAGTACAGAGCGCCAATAAACCTTAAAAGCCTACTGAAACCCACTACTACCGACCACGCAACGCAGTCTGATAGTTTATATATCAATGATGAAATCTTAACATTGCAACACATGCCAATATGGCCGGGTTAATTTATAAAGTGCAATTTTAAATTTCCCGCTAAACTTCCGGTTGAAAAACTCCTTTGGATATGACTTATGCGCGTGACGTCACAAAATCCACGGAAGTGGTTGTACCCCATCGGACCCGATACAAAAACCTCTTGTTTTCTTCGACAAAATTCCACAGTATTCTGGACATCTGTGTTGGTGAATCTTTTGCAATTTGTTTAATGAACAATGGAGGCTGCAAAGAAGAACGTTGTAGGTGGGATCGATCGGTGTATTAGCGGCTAAGTACAATACTTACAGCAACACAACAAGGACTACTTACTTAGCAGACGCCTAGCCGCCAAACCCACGGATGAAGTCCTTCGTCGCGCCGTCGATCGCTGGAACGCAGGTGAGCACGGCTGTTGATGGGAAGATGATGGCTGGCTGGCGTAGGTGGAGCGCTAATGTTTGTATCATAGTTCTGTGAGGTCCGGTTGCTAAGTTGCTAAATTAGCCTTAGCGTCGTTAGCAACAGCATTGTTAAGCCTTACCAGGCTGAGAAATTTTTAACCGTGTAGTTACATGTACATGGTTTAATAGTATTGTTGATCTTCTGTCTATCCTTCCAGTCAGGGGTTTATTTCTTTGGTTTCTATCTTCATTTGAGAACGATGCTATCACGTTAGCTCAGTAGCTAAGTGTGTCACCGATGTATTGCCGTGGAGATAAAAGTCACTTTAAATGTCCATTTCGCGTGCTCGACTCTCATTTTCAAGAGGATATAGAATCCGAGGTGGTTTAAAATACAAATCCGTGATCCACAATAGAAAAAGGAGAGAGTGTGGAATCCAATGAGCCAGCTTGTACCTAAGTTACGGTCAGAGTGAAAAAAGATACGTCCATCACTGCCTCTCTAGTCCTTCATTGTAACGTTCCTCATCTACGAATCTTTCATCCTCGCTCAAATTAATGGGGTAATCGTCGCTTTGTCTCTCCGAATCTCTCTCGCTCCATTGTAAACAAAGGAAAATTGTGAGGAATATTACCTCCTGTGACGTCACGCTACTTCCGGTACAGGCAAGGCTTTTTTTATCAGCGAGCAAAAGTTGCGAACTTTATCGTCGATTTTTTCTACTAAATCCTTTCAGCAAAAATATGGCAATATCGCAAAATGATCAAGTATGACACATAGAATGGATCTGCTATTCCCGTTTGAATAAAAAAAAATCATTTCAGTAGGCCTTAAAAGGCACTGCCTTTGAGTGCCGGCCCAATCACAAAATACCTACGGCTTTTCACACACACAAGTGAATGCCAAGCTTACTTGGTCAACAGCCATACAGGGCACACTGAGGGTGTCCGTATAAACAACTTTAATACTGTTACAAATATTCGCCACTGTGAACCCACACCAAACAAGAATGAAAAACACATTTCGGGAGAACATCCGCACCGTAACACAACAGAACAAATACCCAGAACCCCTTGCAGCACTAACTCTTCCGGGACGCTACAATATACACACCCCCCCAAGGCATTTTTTTCCATAACTTGAGTTGATTTATTTTGGAAAACCTTGTTACATTGTTTAATGCATCCAGCGGGGCATCACAACACAATTAGGCATAATAATGTGCTAATTCCACGACTGTATATATCGGTATCGGTTGAAATCGGAATCGGTAATTAAGAGTTGGACAATATCGGATATCGGCAAAAAAGCCATTATCGGACATCTCTAATCACAAGTTGATTCAATGTGAAAAACGCCTCAAAACATCACAACATTTTCCACAACTTTCTGAAAAAGCTGCTGCAAATCCATGCATTTTAAGCTGCAGCAATCACACAAAAAAGCCCGCAAAATCCTGCAGGGACTGTTTTATACTTGAGGCCGAACAAGGCCCGTGAGAGATGACGTTTGGGTGAAGGCAGCCTCACTCTAAATATATCTCTGAAACAAAAGCGTTTGTTTCTACCTCGTCAGTGCTGTTTGTTTTAGCAGGATATGGTGGCACCTTATATGAACCTTTGCTGTGAATGGTGTTTGGGGCCAAGTGGAGCCCTTGTCATGGCACCAGATAGACCATGAGCTGCTCCAGCAAAGGAAGTGAGCACAGAGCCTGAAACGAGCGCCGCAATCAAGCCTTGGCTGCAAACACAGCGCAGCCACAGAAACAAGTGCTGCTTCCCGAAGATGCAGTGCACACTCGTGTTGATGACAGTTTAATGATCGTGCTGTTGATATTGCTATTATTGCTCTTACAATGGCGCTGATTAAATGGCCTTACTGACCATTTTCAGAAGAGCCTTTTTTTATTTTTTTATTAACACACTGCCAAAAAGATGTTATTTGTGAAAACATGTCGACATTATTGAGAGAACGCTGAGTGTGATAACGTGTGCTTTCATAAGGAGTCGTTTGCCAGGTAATCAGTAAAAGTGGGCCAAGTCCGAAATAATTTACAAATATCAATGTTGAATTCCTACTCGCGCTGCACAAATAAACAGTTTGCAATGCAACGCCAAGGCTAACACTTTTAGTTCCCACACAGAAATCCACCGTTTGACTACCAACACTCCTAACTGCTGCTTGTTTTTTTTATCATTTTTGGTTGATTAGTCTTTCTTTTTTTTTTGTATTCCTAGACAATTCCTACTCAGTGGCCTAGTGGTTAGAGTGTCCGCCCTGAGATCGGTAGGTTGTGAGTTCAAACCCCGGCCGAGTCATACCAAAGACTATAAAAAATGGGATCCATTACCGACCTGCTTGGCACTCAGCACTTTAAGGGTTGGAATTGGGGGTTAAATCACCAAAAATGATTCCCGGGCGCGGCCACCGCTGCTGCTTACTGCTCCCCTCACCTCCCAGGGGGTGATCAAGGGGATGGGTCAAATGCAGAGGACAAATTTCACCACACCTAGTGTGTGTGTGTGACAATCATTGGTACTTTAACTTTAACTTAATTTTTCTGCAAATGAAATGTTTTTAAATACACATCAACACTGACCTAACACAGTGCTTCTTAACCTTGTTGGAGGTGCCGAACCCCACCAGTTTCATATGCGCCTTCACCGAACCCTTCTTTAGTGAAAAATAAAATGTTTTTTTTTTTTTTTTCAAATTAAGGACAAAGTTATGTTTTTTTACTGGTGCACAAAATGAACCGTGCATGAACATCACCTTGTTTAAAGAACAACACAAACACAGTGCAAGAACTCACAACAAATTACACACCTGCAAATCAGATGGAAAATTAGAGGGGAAATTGTTTGGGGGGTATCCATAATACGCCGATAGGGAGAAGTTTTTATTTACACGATGAGTTGGGTGTGTCTTGACCCTTAGGGTTCGATCGAACCCAGGTTAAGAACCACTGCCCTAGACCTTAATATCAAGTTAAAGTTAAAGTACCACTGATAGTCACACACACACTAGGTGTAATGAAATTACCCTCTGCATTTGACCCATCCCCTTGTTCCACCCTCTGGGAGGTGAGGGGAGCAGTGAGCATCGGCAGTGGCCACGCTCGGGAATAATTTTTGGTGATTTCAACCTTGATTTTCTATATCCAGATGCCCTTGGACAGTGTTAGCACAGATTTGTCAAAGCAATGACCAAGTTGCCTTCGGAGGTTGCAGAATATAAAAAGAGGCGGGTTTTTTTTCGCGGTATCAATTCCTACAATCAGTGTTTGACAACATTTCCTTTTAGAAGAGTCTGAAACAGATTACTTCTGACGTGGTCAGAATGAGAATGAAAATTGTCTGCCTATTTCTTTGATTTTTTTTCCAATAGGAGACTCAGGGCAGTAAAAAAAAAAAAGTGGAGGACATGTATTGTAATACGTGGTTCGGAGCAAGCAATGCTCTAATGGATGAAGTGAGTCATACTGCTTTCAATGTTAACTCAACCATCTCCATTTAGCACAAAACAGCAATGTTCAATAAAAAAAAATGTTGCTTATGGTAACATTTTCACTGGAACAGGCAGTACGTGCACATGTGTATTTAATATATGCTTTTGTCTTCTCGTTAGGTCAACTGGGGTTGGGCACCTGCTTGCGAATAGCCATGCATTAGTAGTATCATTGTATTTATACCAGTAAAATACACTGATAATCACACAGTTTTCTTGAACAGTCTAAGTAACTGTGCATAATTTGCCTTGAGCTAGGGCAGGAGTTGCGGCCATGTACTTGATGCCCTCACAGATTGTTCCAATTTCCAAAATCCTCGTGGCTATTACGTCTGCTGCCAAACTGTTTTGTTTCACGTGAGCAATTTTAGATTTTGATCGGTTAATAACACCCAAATAATCTTCTTTGAAAAGCGACCTGGCACGTCCTTGTTCACTAGTTTCTGCAAACAAACAGGACACAGCTGCAAACTTATATGGCAACACGTATGTTGTTGTTGTGTACTGATTGATATATGATTTTAGCAATGGTTGTTTTATACCAGCAGGTGGCACTAGAGAAAACTATTTGTTTGTGCAAGTCTTGCGAGTAAAACAACCACAGTAGTACCATTATGCATGACTTTTTCTTGTAAACAAAATGTACATGATATTATAATTGGCCAGGTGTCCCCTTGCTGCCACCTAAGTAAACTTTTTGGCCAACAGTTTTGAGTTATTCTGCTCCGCTGTGGGTTGTCTTTAAGTTTAAGTGTCACCTTCATACTGTCATTGGCCAGCTTTTGAGGCAGTCGTCATTCAATTGCTGTCCTTTATAATTCGCAGCACTTTCATTGGTCAAAGGTAGGGGGTCTAAAATGTTTCCAGCGACGACCACATACAGAAAAATTAAAGGATGCGACGACCACTGTGATGTTTTTAGGGCCTGATCCACTAAACGTTAGTGTGTCTTAAAACATACCACTTGATAGCGGACGCAAAGCTGTTCTACTAAGCTCTTGTGCAGAGGATTGCGTCTCTTAAATGAACATAATACAGAGCGCAATCCCATTAAGCATGTCGGTCTTCATGTTTATGCAGAATATATGCTGATTACCAGAACACCTTGCCCTGAGTCAAATATAATCATTTAGCACACTTAGACTAAAACTGTTCTGCGAACACATGCGCATATATTTACACAGTATATTTGGACTGTCCTAAAAAATAATAGACATATCGTACATTCATATTTTATAATTTATAAAATGATTGTTTATAGATTTTTTTTATTAGTATGTTATTAATGTATCTCTTATATCAGACCAGGGCAAATCTGGCCTGCCGGACATTCCCAAATTGTTTTTTTAAATGGAAACTGTAGCTGCCATTATTATGCAAAATAAAAAAAAGATTGCAAAATAAAGAAAAGGTTGCAAAATGTCAAAGAAAATGTTGCAAAATAAAGAAAAGGTCACAAAATGACAAAGAAAACAATGCAAAATTACAACAACAAAAAATCTAAAATAAAGAAAACGTTGCAAGTCAGTTTTGGCACTGTGGGCAGGTGCCAGATCATGCTGGAAAATGAAATCATCATCTCCATAGAGCTTTTCAACAGATGGAAGCATGTAGTGCTCTAAAATCTCTTGGTACACAGCTGCATTGACTCTGGACTTGATGAAACACAGTGGACCAACACCAGCAGCTGACATGGCTCCCCAAACCATTGCTGACTGTGGGAACTTCACACTGGATTTCCAGCAACTTGGATTTTGCTCCTCTCCAGCCTTCCTCCAGACTCTAGCGCCTTGACTTCCAAATGAAATACAAAACTTGCTTTCGTCTGAAAACAGGACTCTGGACCACTCTGTAACTGTCCAGTGCTTCTTTTCCATAGCCCAAGTCAGACGCTTCTAGAGATTTTAGAGCACTACATGCTTCCATCTGTTGAAAAGCTCTATGGAGATGATGATTTCATTTTCCAGCATGATCTGGCACCTGCCCACAGTGCCAAAACCACCAGTAACTGGTGTACTGACCATGGCATTACTGTCCTCGATTGGCCTGCCAACTCCCCTGACCTAAACCCCATAGAGAATTTGTGGGGTATTGTGAAGAAGAAGCTGAAAGACACCAGACCCAATAATGCAAATGAACTAAAAGCCGCTATTGAAGCATCCTGGGCATCCATAACACCTCAGCAATGCCACAGGCTGATTGCCTCCATGCCACGCCGCATTGGTGCAGTAATCCGTGCAAAAGGATTCCCAACCAAGTACTGAGTGCATTAATTGACATTTTCAAATGTTTGATTTTGTTTTGCTGTTATAAATCTTTTTTTTTTACTTGGTCTGAGGAAATATTCTAATTTTTTGAGATAGGATTTTTGAGTTTTCTTAAGCTGTATGCCATAATCAGCAATATTAAAATAATAAAAGGCTTGCAATATTTCAGTTGATGTGTAATGAATCCAGAATGTTTGACATTTTTGTTTTTTTAATTGCATTACAGAAAATAAAGAACTTTATCACAATATTCTAATTTTCTGAGACAGTCCTGTATATATATATATATATATATATATATATATATATATATATATATATATATATATATATATATATATATATATATATATATATATATACATACAGTCGTGGTCAAAAGTTTACATACACTTGTAAAGAACATAATGTCATGGCTGTCTTGAGTTTCCAATCGTTTCTACAACTCTTATTTTTTTGTGATAGAGTGATTGGAGTATATACTTGACATCATATGGACAAAGATAAGACCTTCTGGTTGAAAGTTCTGTGGTCAGATGAAACAAAAACTGAGCTGTTTGGCCACAATACCCAGCAATATGTTTGGAGGAGAAAAGGTGAGGCCTTTAATCCCAGGAACACCAGGCCTACCGTTAAGCATGGTGGATGTAGTATTATGCTTTGGGCCTGTTTTGATGCCAATGGAACTGGTGCTTTACAGAGAGTAAATGGGACAATGAAAAAGGAGGATTACCTCCAAATTCTTCAGGACAACCTAAAATCATCAGCCCGGAGGTTGGGTCTTGTGCGCAGTTGGGTGTTCCAACAGGACAATGACCCCAAACACATGTCAAAAGTGGTAAAGGAATGGCTAAATCAGGCTAGAATTAAGGTTTTAGAATGACCTTCCCAAAGTGTGGACAATGCTGAAGAAACAAGTCCATGTCAGAAAAACAACAAATTTAGCTGAACTGCACCAATTTTGTCAAGACTAGTTGTCAAAAATTCAACCAGAAGCTTGTGGATGGCTACCAAAAGTGCTTTATTGCAGTGAAATTTGCCAAGGGACATGTAAGCAAATATTAACATTGCTGTATGTATACTTTTGACCCAGCAGATGTGCTCACATTTTCAGTAGACCCATAATAAATTCATAAAAGAACCAAACTTCAATGAATGTTTTTTGTGACCAACCATTGTGTTACAATCACTCTATCACAAAAAAATAAGAGTTGTAGAAATGATTGTAAACTCAAGACAGCCATGACATTATGTTCTTTACAACTTTTGACCATGACTGTATGTATATCCAGTCATACATCATATTTAATTTGTTTTCACGTATAAAAAAACACTCATTTTTAAGGTGTGGAAACTTGTATTTTATTTTGTAGTAGTACTATGCCAACTTCTTAATTGTTAATTTATGGAATTTGGCTAACTTCTTGTGTTTACACTTTATTGAACTGTGCATACAAGTGACATGGAGGCCACATTGGGGCCACATTGGGGCCTGTGTGCGTTTACACTGGAGTCTGATGAAGATCACATTTTACAAGTAATCTTAACAGTCAGCTGGAAAAAAAATCTGATTTGGGCCACTTTGGCCTGCAGTGGAAACGTAGTCTGTAATGGTTGTGTATAACAAAAGTAGGTCCCATTCTAAAGGGATTTATTTCCTGGGGTATTCCTAACTTTACATTTTCCACCAAGGGTGTGTAAAAAGTATTGTTACGTAACATGACAGCTCCTGACATTAAGTGGCTCCCACTATTGCAACACAATGTGAGCAGTCGGGCGTTCGAAAAGGACAAAAATGGAAGGACAATCGTTCATTAGTCCCACAGGGGGAAATTCAAAAAGTGTCTTGATGCTTACTGAGTATGTTAGAAATGGAAGCTGTTGCACTTTGAAGTGAGTCCTGTTGTGGTTGTGCAGCATGAAACAGAAGCTCTGTCTGCATTGTTGTGTTTAGGCCTCAGTGTCAGTGGGAGATGTGCTAAAAATGGCCTGTCAATGCATTTAAAGCAGATACATGGACATGAACAGTCTTCTTCCTCCATCTGTTCTATTGTCTCAGTGTTCTGTGAGCTGAAGAGCGGATGCACCACTGATGGAGATGCAGGAAATACTCTCTGCCTAAAACAACACAGCCCACTTCTTCATCTTCATCTTCATCTGCTTCTTCTTCTTCTTCTTCTTCTTCTTCTATTTCTTATTATTCTATTTCTTCTTCTTCTTCTTTTTGTATCTTTTATTTCTTCTTTTCTTTTTTTCTTCTTCTTCTTCTTCTTCTTCTAATTCTTCTTCTCCTTCTTCTTCCATTTGTTATTCTTCTTCTTCTTCTTTTTGTTCTTTTCTTCTTTTTCTTTTTCTTTTTCTTCTTCTAATTCTTCTTCTTCTTCTTCTCCTTCTTCTTCTTCTTCTTCTTCCATTTATTCTTCTTCTTCTTCTTCTTCTTTTTGTTCTTCTATTTCTTCTTTTCTTTTTCTTCTTCTTCTTGACTTTTTCTTCTTCTTCTTCTAATTCTTCTTCTTCCTCTTCTTCTTCTTCTTCTTCTATTTCTTCTTCTTCTTTTTCTATCTTGTATTTCTTCTTTTCTTTTTTTCTTCTTCTTCTTCTAATTCTTCTTTTTGTTCTTTTCGTCTTCTTATTCTTCTTCTTCCATTTGTTCTTCTTCTTCCATTTGTTCTTCTTCTTCTTCTTCTTCTTCTTTTTGTTCTTCTATTTCTTCTTTTCTTTTTCTTCTTCTTATTCTTCTTCTAATTCTTCTTCCTCTTCTTCTTTTTCTAATTCTTCTTCCTCTTCTTCTTCTTCTTCTTCTATTTCTTCTTTTTCTTCTTCTATTTCTTCTTTTCTTTTTCTATCTCTTTTTCTTCTTCTTCTTCTTCTTCTTCTTCTTTTTCTTCTTCTATTTCTTCTTTTCTTTTTCTTCTTCTTCTTCTAATTCTAATTCTTTTTCTTCTTCCATTTCTTCTTTTCTTTTTCTTCTTCTTCTTCTAATTCTAATTCTTCTTCTTATTATTTTTGTTCTTTTCTTCTTCTTCTTCTTCTTCTTCTTCTTCTTCTTTTTCTTCTTCTTCTTCTTCTTCTTCTCATCCTTCACCCCCTTCTTCTTCTTCTTTTTCTTCTTTTTTTTCTGATTCTTCTTCTTTTTCTACTTCTTCTATTTTATTTTTCCCCTACTATTTCTTCTTCTTCTTCTTCTTCTTCTTCTTCTTCTTCTTCTTCTTCTTCTTCTTATTATTATTATTATTATTATTATTATTATTTTTCTTCTTGTTCTTTTTCTTCATTTTCTTTTTCGTCTTTTTTTTCTTTTTCACCTTTTTCTTTTTCTTCTTCTTCTTCTTCTTTTTCTGCTTTTTTTTTTTTTTTTTTTACTTCTATTTCTTTTTCTCCTACTTCTATCTTTTCTTCTTCTTTTTCTTCTTGTTCTTCTTATTTTTTTTTGGTCTTCTTTTCCTTTTTCGCTTTGTTTTTCTTTTTTGTCTTCATATTGTTCTATTTATTTTCTATTTCTCCTTCTCCTTCTTCTTCTTCTCCTTCTTCTTCTTCTTCTTCTTCTTCTTCTTCAAATGATGTCAGAGTTATCAATTAGTATATTTTCATATTTCTCTAATTTAAACCTGTAACATTATCTGATCACAAGGGTCAAACTCTAAACAAATGTTTAATAGTTTTGTTTTTACGACTGGGGTTTATGGAGATATTTGAGGGAAAAAAATAATTGCTCCAAAATATTTGTTGTTGCCCTTTTAAAACTTGGGGACTTTGATGTGTTATTTGGCTTTAATGATGATTCAAATTGAAAGTTCCCACAGGGTTGAAATAAATAATAATAAAAAACACAAAAAAATGCAGCTAAATGTCATCAAATGTCATTCTTTTGCAATTCCACAATTCAAAACAACTGTGCTCTCTTAGCTGACCGAGCTGTCCAAATGTTTCCCCTCCACAGAGTCTGCACAGTCGCATGCTTGATGCAGCGGAAATTATATGGAGATAATCGCTTATCGCAGTTCATGTCCAGTCTCTAGGCAAAAAGAAAATTTTCTTAAAATGACTTTACATACTCAACAAGCACAACCCAGACCTAAGCTTTCAGGTAAAAGAATTAAATGTACAATTTCAAGCTATGCATTTTTAATTATGGTTTCAAAACATGATAAATAATAGTCAGCTCTGTATAGATGGGAGGTATATGGAGCTAAATTAGGTGAGGTGCATGCATGTTTTATGTTGTATTTATATGAGTGCAGTAACATTAAAAAATGGATGCATGATGTTATGTTTTTATGTTTCATTTTCTAGCACGGTTATAAAATCACGTTTATCCTGTCAGGCATATGTTGGGAACATGATTGTATTCTTGTGGTATGTTACAACAAAGCTAAGAAGCTCCCAATTAAGCCTGTTAGCATAATTAGAATTTATGACAGCGTTCCAAAGGAAATGGCCTCACAAGAAAGTCAAGGCATGTCAGAATTGTGCCCTCCAGCTCCCAAGCCAACCTGCAAATGGCTTCACTTTAAGTTGCAAGAGAAACCAATCCAAGATCTCATTAAGGAAAGTTGAGCGGTTTGGGGAAATTTCAGAGGAACCCCATTCAAAGCTTTTGAGGTCTCATTTAAATCCATGTTTCACCTCATAAACAGTATATATTTAAGTGTATGCAACTAAAAATGGTGATACCTCGATTTTTAGTCTGTTCTAAAAGGTTAAACAAAGACTGAATCGTACAGAAAACAACTAACGTTACCATAGAAAATCATTAAAATCCAATTGATCTCTTCCACACACCTAATAATATTAACACAAACACATTTCAATGGGAAAAATTATAGATGTATTTGCAAATAACTTCAATACATATACATTCAAACCTGTTTATAGCTAACTTTATGGAAGAGAGCACAAAACAACTCATATCGTAGCAAGTTCATCCTTAATATAGTACATCGGAATCTCAGTTTACAAACATAATTGGTTCTTGAACAGGGTTCGTAAATAGAAAAGTTTATATATATTGAAGCAGATTTCTCCAATATGAATAATGAGCTTCAGCCTTGACAAAAGTCCGTATTTTAGTAAAAGTTTGTACACTTTGAACACAATACAAAGTGCTGTACTGTAAAGTGGAACCTCTTTTAACGAAGCCCTCATTGTATAAACTTTTTGATTTATGACCAACAGACCGAATAAAAATCCCCCCCTTGTTATGTTTATATTTAATGACAAAGCCAAAAAAAAAACAACTAACCGAACTGTCCTCATATTCAGCCACCACGCTGACACACACACACGGTCACCAGCCCTGTGGTGCACCCACAGTTTAAAATCACAAAAAATCCTAACTTTAACAGCCAGGTCACTACAATAATTTAGGAATATGTAATAAAATCCACTTTACCTTAGCGGAAGAAAGGGGAAGGAGGCATGTTCAACAACGCTGTGGATACTTCCTAAATGTTTTAAAACCACACATCGCTTGTCCATTGCTTTTTTTGGACTAATGAGCTGGTAAAACTAGAAAAATGCTGTAAAAGTCTAAAACACACATTTTCAAAGTTCTCAACGTTAGCTCAGGATGGGGGATCGAAAAACCGGTTCTTGTTTAGAACTGGTTCCCAATGTATCAATTCCTTGGAATCGTTGGCCATTTTTCAAAAGCTGAGACATTTGAACACACAGCAGGCAATAAGATGAAATGTCACCGAGCAGCGACTAAGTTTGTGGTCAAAAGCTTGAACCCATTTGCCACGTAGACGCGTAGGTGAATGTTCAATTGTAGTCAGAGAAAAGTTGCATGTTTTCCTGCAACCAGATTTTCACTCAGTCATTATATTGTACAGGTGAAACAAACAAAGAATAGAATATCGTGTAAAAGTCCACTCGTGTCAGCAATTTAACTTCCATAATCATTTAAATTATAATTAATAAAGGCTTGAGATTTCTCTCTTTGCATGTAATGAGTAAATATCACATGTTACTAAATGTTACATTCTTGTGTATTATCTGCATTATCTATCTATACATATATGTGTGTATATATATATATATATATATATACACTACCGTTCAAAAGTTTGGGGTCACCCAAACAATTTTGTGGAATAGCCTTCATTTCTAAGAACAAGAATAGACTGTTGAGTTTCAGATGAAAGTTCTCTTTTTCTGACCATTTTGAGCATTTAATTGACCCCACAAATGTGATGCTCCAGAAACTCAATCTACTCAAAGGAAGGTCAGTTTTGTAGCTTGTGTAACGAGCTAAACTGTTTTCAGATGTGTGAACATGATTGCACAAGGGTTTTCTAATCATCAATTAGCCTTCTGAGCCAATGGGCAAACACATTGTACCATTAGAACACTGGAGTGATAGTTGCTGGAAATGGGCCTCTATCCACCTATGTAGATATTGCACCAAAAACCAGACATTTGCAGCTAGAATAGTCATTTACCACATTAGCAATGTATAGAGTGTATTTCTTTAAAGTTAAGACTAGTTTAAAGTTATCTTCATTGAAAAGTACAGTGCTTTTCCTTCAAAAATAGGGAAATTTCAATGTGACCCCAAACTTTTGAACGGTAGTGTATATATATATATATATATATATATATATATATATATATATATATATATATATATATATATATATATATATATATATATATATATATATATATATATATATATATATATATATATATAGTTTAGTTTTTTTTATATTTATTGTTTGTTTTTTCCATATAAGGGGAATTGCACTTTTTTGGGGAATTTTGCCTATCGTTCACAATAATTATGAAAGATATGATGACGCATTTATGCATTCTAAATATTAAGTAAACGCAAATAAAAGTCAGCTTACAGCGGAGCCAATGGGTGCTCCTCTATTTCCCCCATAAAATCCAATAAATAACCTTTCCCAAAACGCCAACAATAATCCATTTACATTTTGTAACTTAAATATCAACCAGGTATTTGGAATATTGTTATTACAAACGCTAACACAGACCAACTATTTAGAGCGGCGCCGTGATCACAAGCTTGTGTGACTATGTTTACATCATCGAGTGGTCTGCTGTTTCCTTGCTTCCTTGCTCCCTGTAAGTTTATTCTAGATCATAACTCACGCATCTCACCTGGACATATTCCGACAAGGTGAGGACACTTTGACAGCCATTTAGGATCTGGATCCCCCCACCCGGTTTCTTCGCAAGGATTATGAGACATTTTTCATCTAAATGGGAATATATGAACATCCTAGCAGTCGGCATCCTAATGACGGTGGACCTTGTACAGTAAGTGATGTTTTATTATGATGCGTTTTTGAAATTAATGCTCTGGATATGCTTAAAATTATCAACATACGTAAATATTAAACGTTATTTAAAATGTGCCGTTACTTCAGTACATATATACTTACATCATGTATATAAAACCCTAATGGAGATTTTCGGATGTTTTTTATGGGCTCTATAGGCAGAATTGAATGGCTCCAATAGGCTCCATTGTAAGCGGACTTTTGATCGGATTTATTCAATATTTAGAAAGTATTTTAAAAATCCAACCGTCGTCATGTCTTTCATAATGATTGTGAACGGCAACATTCCATAAAAAGTGCAGTTCCCCTCTAAGGCTTCATTCACTTTGGCTTTGTAAGGTCATGTTACCTCTAAACGAAACAAAATTGATGCTAATCCAAATGTTTTTTCTTTTCAAATAAGAATCGATAAGAGAACTGATAAAGAACCAAATTGTTAAGCAGAATCAAAAGTGGACTCGGAACCCAACAAATCTTATTAATTCCCATCCCTAACAGTAGCTAAAGACAGCCCTGCTATGCTGACTGAATATGCGCAGGAGGTTGATTAGCATTGGATGTGCTGCCGGGCACAAAATGGCTGCACTGCAAGACATAAACTGGACATACGATGGGTGGATGAAAAGTTCGTACACCGAGACAAGGTTCGTACAACAAAGCATGTTTTATTCGGCATGTGGTTCATAAATTGAAAAGTTCGTACGAGGGGTGCGTAAATCAAGGTTCCACTGTATCGGGCCTTGACAAGGAATAATAAAATGGTTGCTCAAATGTGAGGGACGTACTCACTTTCGTAAAGTCTGGGTTGATATGAACAAAGAAAACCTTGTCTTAGCGCTCCCATGCTTGAGCCAACAAAGTGACTATGGTGGCGCCTGACATGATCCTGACCTTGACCAGAGGGAGCATAGCGACCCAATGAGGCTTCCGAGATTGTGACCTTAAATACTATTTGCTATTATTAACTTTGAACGATCACTCGGCATAGCAGCTAAGAAAGACCACCCCAGGCCTGCTTGCTGTAATCCCTGCTTCAAAGGAAGAGTTCAATGTGTCCGTCCACTGAATGAACCACACAGCTGTCATGTTCTATATTGACTGTGGGCATCCGTCTTGTGGGGACAAACATATATAAAAGGTTCTGCATTGCATAATAGCAGACTTCCTTTTTGCAGCCGGGATGGACAAAAGGCTAAACTTCCACTTGAAAACGTCTATGTATGATGACGTATGCGCGTGACGTAGCCAGTGAAACAGGAGTATCGGTAGCCCATTGAAGCCAATACAAAATAGCTCTGTTTTCATTTCATAATTCCACAGTATTCTGGACATCTGTGTTGGTGAATCTTTTGCAATTTGTTTAATGAACAATGGAGACTGCAAAGAAGAAAGTTGTAGGTGGGATCGGTGTATTAGCGGCTGGCTGTAGCAACACAACAAGGAGGACTTACTTGGATAGCAGACGCGCTAGCCGACGCTAGCCGACGCTAGCCGACGCTAGCCGACGCTAGCCGACGTTAGCCGCCAACCGCATCTGTGATCGGGTGAAGTCCTTCGTCGCGCCGTCGATCGCTGGAACGCAGGTGAGCACGGGTGTTGATGAGCAGATGAGGGCTGGCTGGCATAGGTGGAGCGCTAATGTTTTTATCATAGCTCTGTGAGGTCCGGTTGCTAAGTTAGCTTCAGCGTCGTTAGCTTCAGCGTCGTTAGCAACAGCGTTGTTAAAGGCCTACTGAAACCCACTACTACCGACCACGCAGTCTGATAGTTTATATATCAATGATGAAATCTTAACATTGAAACACATGCCAATACGGCCGGGTTAACTTATAAAGTGCAATTTTAAAATTCCCGCCACACTTCCGGTTGAAAATCTCCTTTGGATATGATTTATGCGCGTGACGTCATAAAATGCACGGAAGTGTTTGGGCCCTATTGGACACAATACACAAAGCTCTGTTTTCTTCGACAAAATTCCACAGTATTCTGGACATCTGTGTTGGTGAATCTTTTGCAATTTGTTTAATGAACAATGGAGGCTGCAAAGAAGAACGTTGTAGGTGGGATCGATCGGTGTCTTAGCGGCTAAGTACAATACTTACAGCAACACAACAAGGACTACTTACCCTGATAGAAGACGCCTAGCTGATGCTTGCCGCCAAACCCACGGATGAAGTCCTTCGTCGCGCCGTTGATCGCTGGAACGCAGGTGAGCACGGCTGTTGATGGGAAGATGAGGGCTGGCTGGCGTAGGTGGAGCGCTAATGTTTTATCATAGTTCTGTGAGTTCCGGCTGCTAAGTTGCTAAATTAGCCTTAGCGTCGTTAGCAACAGCATTGTTAAGCCTTACCAGGCTGAGAATTTTTAACCGTGTAGTTACATGTACATGGTTTAATAGTATTTTTGCTCTTCTGTCTATCCTTCCAGTCAGGGGTTTATTTATTTTGTTTCTATCTTCATTTGAGAACGATGCTAGCACGTTAGCTCAGTAGCTAAGTGTGTCACCGATGTATTGTCTTGGAGATAAAAGTCACTTTAAATGTCCATTTCGCGTGCTCGACTCTCATTTTCAAGAGGATATAGTATCCGAGGTGGTTTAAAATACAAATCCGTGATCCACAATAGAAAAAGGAGAGAGTACATAGTTCTGTGAGTTCCGGTTGCTAAGTTGCTAAATTAGCCTTAGTGTCGTTAGCAACAGCATTGTTAAGCCTTACCAGCCTGAGAATTTTTAACCGTGTAGTTACATGTACATGGTTTAATAGTATTTTTGCTCTTCTGTCTATCCTTCCAGTCAGGGGTTTATTTATTTTGTTTCTATCTTCATTTGAGAACGATGCTAGCACGTTAGCTCAGTAGCTAAGTGTGTCACCGATGTATTGTCTTGGAGATAAAAGTCACTGTGAATGTCCATTGCGTGTTCTCGACTCTCATTTTCAAGAGGATATAGTATCCGAGGTGGTTTAAAATACAAATCCGTGATCCACAATAGAAAAAGGAGAGAGTGTGGAATCCAATGAGCCAGCTTGTACCTAAGTTACGGTCAGAGCGAAAAAAGATGTCTTTCACTGCATTCTAGTCCGTCACTCTAACGTTCCTCATCCACAAATCTTTCATCCTCGCTCAAGTTAATGGGGTAATCGTCGCTTTCTCGGTCCGAATCGCTCTAGCTGCGTTGAAAACAATAGGAAAATATGAGGAGGCGAACAACTGACTACGTCACGCTACTTCCGGTAGGGGCAAGGCTTTTTTTTATCAGAGACCAAAAGTTGCAAACTTTATCGTCGTTGTTCTATACTAAATCCTTTCAGCAAAAATATGGCAATATCGCGAAATGATCAAGTATGACACATAGAATGGATCTGCTATCCCCGTTTAAATATAAAAATTTCATTTCAGTAGGCCTTTAAATTTCCTGTTAATTGTTTGAAGCTGCACACCTGCTGCTGTACAGTAGAATGTAGTGCCGTATTTTCCGGACCAGAAGCTGATACTTTTTTCCAACGCTTTGAACGCTGTGGCCTATTAAAGGGTGTGTTTAATTTCAGGATTTTTCTTCGCTAACGGCCCTATTGTTTTGTATTCAACAAATAGTTTTCGTAGTACACAGAAAGAGGCACTGAAACGGTGGCTTATTGTTTGCGCTATGGCGCTAGGTTTTGGACGAGTTCGCTCACTGCTGGTGCTTCGGGTTGAAAATGTACTTCCTGTTTTGTACCTTGAATCGGAAGTATAACCGTCCATATGCGTTTCTGCTCAAAAGGATTCTCCATTCATCACTCCTGTCATAACGTTGACTATGGGTTGTTGGTTTTCCCGAGATGCAAGAGAAGTTGGATTGGACAAGGCGTGAAGGTAAAGACATTATTTATTAACACTAAACTACAAAAGGTACAAACTAAAAGCGCGCACAAGGCGGAAGTACAAACTTGGCTAATGAAACACACAACTAGCACGTGGGCAAAAAACTATGGACATGAACAAAAAGTCGCTAACTGTGGCATGAATAGACAAAACGAGCAATAGCATGAATACCAGCATGAAAGGATTATCAACAGAGCAGAGCATGAATAAAGTCAAGGGTAACAGAGTTAATGTCGCCAGGCCGACCAACAGAAAAAGACGGGGTTTAAATAACAGTGATATGATTGGTGAAAACAGGTGCGTGACTCAAAATGGGAAAACGTGAAGCAGGTGGAACTAATGGTAGTCATGGTAACAAAACAAGCAAGAGTGCACAACCAGGAACTAAAAAGAGTCCAAAAAACAAACAGCACATGGCCAAACAAAAACATGATCAACATACATGACAACTACAAGCAATGTTTGTAGGTTTTACAATGTAACTAAAACAATTCATACGTCCCATGTGTGATGTCTGTTGGAGTGTTTTCATGCATCGTAATGTAATCAAGCTATCGTCGTGAGCATTAGCGAATATGCTAACACGTTTATAAGTGCCTGTGTTAGTATTATTAAATTACACTGGCATTCTTTTTGGATCGTTTCAGTTTCGTAAATTGACCAAAATGTCACTGTGGAGTTATTGAGTCTGTTTAGCTGATTGGAGAGCTAGCTTCCACAGCTAGTGGGTCCATGACGATGACTTCTGTTTTGTTTGATCAGCCGTTTTACTGCTGTGTTACAGACACTGGTTGGAAACAGTTAAGAAATGTAAACAAAGATTTACAAAATCTATATATATCTGCGGCTTATAGTCCGGTGCGGCTAAATATTTTTTTCTACTAAAATTTGGTGGGTGTAACATTTTAAATAGCGAAGTAGGCCTAAGTATTTATTAAAAACAAGGCAGAGGTTTTATTCAACAAGTATATTTAATGTTTTGGCCACTGTAACATTACACACTGTTTGAACAATAAGACTGACGGACTTCTTATCATTTGAAGTCCGTGTGAGTGAGATGACAATAACACTACATTTTTAAAAATGCTTGCTTTATTTTGATGAATGGGCATATGTTTTTATTATTTGCAAATAATCTAGGGATTAAGAAAATTGAATGTTGTGTTTGGAAAAGTGTGTAAATCCTTTTGAAAAGAAGACAAAGCGTTGTGTAAAATTGTGTTTAAGCAAATGGAAAAAAACTGTAACAGTAAGTTGGCAAGTAGAAAATAATACAACCCAAAATGACAAAATATGTAACCGCATACGTCAGCAGACTAATTAGGATCCCTTGTAAAGAGTTTTTAAATGGTTCTGTTATCATTTAAATACCAAATAATATATCGTGATATAAATATCTGTATTGCACGAGGCTGCAGTATAAATGGCAATATGGATTTTAAGTCGTATCGCCCATCTCTTACAGTAACGTCATGGACATTCTCCATTTTATTTTATTTTTTCAGTTTTTCAACAAGATTCTGCTCCACAAAACATGGGACAGTTGTATTCATCTCCAGTTCAAAGTGATCCGCGTGTAGACAAGCTCTGCAACTACTCCAGTGCATCTCTATGAAGGACGTACAGCATAATTGACACTGGGGGATACATCAGTCCTCCCCTGTCCTTTTAGAGCTGGCCAGACATCATGTCATCTGTCAACACAATGTCCAGCAACGCTGCATGAGTCTCTTCTGCAAGGGGCCGCCATGATGAAAGAGCGCCATCATATCATCACATATTTCAACACAGTTTTCCCGTCATCTTAAAGGTCCCCTACTATGTTGCACTATATCTGTATGAGGTTTGTTTCATGACATGAATAAAAGAACCTCTTTCCTCACAGATATGATACCGCCTCACTCCTACGTCCACCGTTTCATTGAAGACAGCTTTGTTTAAAGAGAGGGGAGGGAGTCAGGCTTCTCTACACATCTTAAAACATAGCCTGAGGCTCTACCAACCATCAGTCAGCGGTAATACAGTAAGTTAGATCAATGTATTTTTCTTCAAGGAATAGGCTAACCTAGCATGATGTTGCTGTTAGCACTTTAGCTATGCTAGTGTTGCTAATATTTGTTTCCTCCCTTCGTTTTCCCCAATGTTACGTTGTTGTATGTGATTTATGGCATATACAGTGGTACCTCATATCCAGAGGTGGGTAGTAACGCGCTACATTTACTCCGTTACATCTACTTGAGTAACTTTTGGGATACATTGTACTTCTAAGAGTAGTTTTAATGCAACATACTTTTACTTTTACTTGAGTATATTTATAGAGAAAAAACGCTACTTTTACTCCGCTCCATTTATCTACATTCAGCTCGCTACTCGCTACTGATTTTTATCGATCTTGTTAATGCACGCTTTGTTTGTTTTGGTTTGTCAGACAGACCTTCAAAGTAGGATCTATCGCATGCCTGCCTTTCACCAATCAAATGCAGTCACTGGTGACGTTTGACTCCGTTTCACCAATCAAACAGAGCCAACATAAAGTTTCAGCGGCAAAACAACAACAAGCTTAAGCTTACATGAACTCAACGTCAAATTTGAGGAAGCACATCTACTAACGTAAGTAACGTTAGTAGATATTTTGGCTGTCACCGTAGGCTGATGTTAGCATCCAGTGCTATGAATCACTGTCAAATGTACATTGTGTGGGGACATTTATTAACGCACTGCAGCCTCATAGACAGACAGAGACACACACACACACACGCATAGTCGCACACACACTCACGCATGCATAGAAACACCAATCAGAAATGCACAGTGTGTTCCCAGGTGCAGCCCACACCTATCAGTTTATGGTTTGCGTAAAGGCTAACTTGTTATTTTCCTTTGTAATCTCTGCCTACTGAGCCTATGGTGCTGTTAAGTTATTGTAGTTCAATTTGCCTTTTTTTTTTTTAATGTTAATGTATTATTATTTAATATATATTATTGTTTTAGTTGCTTAAGAGATATTCCTGGCTCTGAATTTGCTCATGGCTATTATTATGTTTTTGTGCATTATTTGTTGCCGTCATCATTAAACGAACAGGTTACTCATCAGTTACTCAGTACTTGAGTAGATTTTTCACAACATACTTTTTACTTTTACTCAAGTAAATATTAGGGTGACTACTCCTTACTTTTACTTGAGTAATAAATCTCTAAAGTTACAGTACTCTTACTTGAGTACAATTTCTGGCTACTCTACCCACCTCTGCTCATATCGAACCTTACGAAAACCAAAACCATTAGTGTTTAGATTCAACATTTAGATTTTAAGGTTTAGGTTTACCATTTATATTTATATTTAACATCTAGATACAACATTTAGAGCAGGGGTGTCAATCTAATTTTAGATCGGGGGCCACATGGAGAAAAATCTACTCCCAAGTGGGCCGGACTGGTAAAATCACGGCACGTTAACTTAAAAATAAAGACAACTTCAGATTGTTTTTGTTTCAAAAATAGAACAAGCACATTTCTGAAATTGTACAAATCATAATGTTGTTGTTGATTTTTTTTTACAGTAGTATTCTATCTTTATTTGTCGTTATTTATATTTTCTGAATAAATTATGTGATAATGTTCATCAGTCAACTCATTGGTGTTCATTTTCAATCTATCAAAATAAAAACATGATATCAAAATCAAATTACAGTATGCTATTTATGTAGTTTGATCATTTTCCTTGACTGATGGACTAACATCATGTGGTTTATTTTGTACATATGTAGCATCATCTCCAAAGATACAAAGAATTGCTATTGCGACATCCAGTAGACACATTTAGAACAGCTGTTTCTTTCATTCAAAAATTTTAGGTTCATTTTTATACTTAGCAAACTCATTCCGCGGGCCGGATAAAACCTGTTCGCGGGCCTAATCCGGCCCTCGGGCCGTACGTTAGACACCCTTGATTTAGAGTCAACATTTCATTTAAACTTCAATGTGAGAAAAGTTAGTTAAATGTGAGAAAAATTAGCTTAATGTGAGAAATACACTATATTGCCAAAAGTATTTGGCCACCCATCCAAATGATGACAATCAGGTGTCCTAATCACATGGCCCGGTGTATAAAGTCAAGCACTTAGGCATGGAGGCTGTTTCTACAAACATTTGTGAAAGAATGGGCCGAGTTCAGGGATTTCCAGCGTGGAACTGTCATAGGATGCCACCTGTGCAACAAATCCAGTCGTGGAATGTCCTCGCTCCTAAATATTCCAAAGTCAACTTTATTATAAGAAAAGTGAAGAGTTTGGGAACAACAGCAACTCAGCCACCAAGTGGTAGGCCAGGTAAACTGACAGAGAGGGGTCAGCGGATGCTGAAGCGCATAGTGCAAAGACTTTCTGCATATTTAGTTGCTACAGAGCTCCAAACTACATGTGACCTTCCAATTAGCCCACATACAGTACGCAGAGAGCTTCATGGAATGGGTTTCCATGGCCGAGCAGCGGCATCTAAGCCATACATCACCAAGTCCAATGCAAAGCGTCGCCACTGGACTCTAGAGCAGTGGTTCTTAACCTTGTTGGAGGTACCGAACCCCACCAGTTTCATATGTGCATCCACCGAACCCTTCTTTAGTGAAAAATAAAAATATATATATTTTTTCAAATTCAAGACAAAGTTATATGTTTTTTTTACTGGTGCACAAAATGAACCGTGCATGAACATCACCTTGTTCAAAGAACAAAACCAACACAGTGAATGAACTCACAAGAAATTACACACCTGCAAATCAGATGGAAAATTAGAGGGAACAGTCTTTGGGGGTATCCATAATATCATCGGCGGTCACTCGAACGAGTATGACGATCCTCCTGGTAGGGGTGTATCCCTTTATGGAGGATGCCTGTGCGTGACTTTTTTTTACGTGGGGAGACTGGTGCACAGACAGTCACTACACGATCCTTGACAGAATCGGGTCAGGGTGCAGTGGCATGGAGTCCAAGACGACTGGTGACCCCTTTTCTGCTGCAGCCTTCTTCCGCCATCGCAGCCGTTGTGGTAGTTCTTAAATCTACCGTCTTCCGCCTGCTCCGCCGTTGAGGTCTTCACCGTATCCCTGGCTAAGGGGCAGTCAGGTACTAGGCCTTTGCCAAGGGCCACCTGGAGTAACAGCAGTAAAGGGGTTAACCTCCTAGTGCCCCAAGATCCCATAGAGGAGCCTCCACCACTGCCGGACGCACTTTAACGTCATGCCCAGGACTCAAATATCCATAATACGCCGATAGGGAGAAGTTTTTATTTACACGATGAGTCGGGTGTGTTTTGACCTCCGCGGCGGAGGCTCCGCCGAACCCCTGAGGCCGACTCACCGAACCCTTAGGGTTCGATCGAACCCAGGTTAAGAACCACTGATCTAGAGTCTTCTCTGGACTGATGAATCACGCTTTTCCATCTGGCAATCTGATGGACCAGTCTGGGTTTGGAGGTTGACAGGAGAACGCTACATTTCGGACTGCATTGTGCCGAGTGTGAAATTTGGTGGAGGAGGAATTATGGTGTGGGGTTGGTTTTTCAGGAGTTGGGCTTCACCCCTTAGTTCCAGTGAAAGGAACTTTGAATGCTCCGGGATACCTCAACATTTTGGACAATTCCATGGGATGGCACTTCAAGTTCATATGTGACTAAAGGCAGGTGGCCAAATACTTTTGGCAATATAGTGTATATCTGCTAGAAAGCCGTGACTGAACTTTTACATTCGCCACCCCATATCGCACTGCTGATTCAGTTAACAGGTCCTGTTAGTTGAGTTCTCCTGTGGAGAAAGAGGAGCTTCTTTTCAGTTGGAGATTGAAACCCTCATTTCACACTCTGACTCCCAGTCTTCTGACCAAATGATAATCACTGACTGAGACGTCGTGTTCAAACAAAAGGAAGCTTCAGCACCCGAGGGGACCAAAACAAGTCAGTGTGTGATCTTGTCTTGTTATGGTTGGTGACGACTTCGCAGACACCCTGCAGCACTGCCGTGTCTAACTTGTTTGACCGTATCCTGATTTTGGCTGACCCAATTTAAAGCAATGCAAGACACATTTCTTCAAAGAAGAAATGCCAAAAAGGTTGGGTTTGATAGTTTGTCTTGTCTTCTTAATCAAATGAGAGTATCGTCTAGGTCAGGGGTGTCCAAACCACAACCTGCCATCAAGTGAACAATACCAGAAATTCAAGTCAATAACCACTTTGTTTATACTTTCAGCAATCACATAACCCAATGGAAATAACCTTCCCTACTCATGGTGCAAAAAAAAAATTGAAATCCAACTGACACAAAGAGTCAACACACATGGTCACACATAACACAATTTGCTCACTGAACTTTGTGGATATTATGAAACATTTCCATGCACCTTAAAAAATTCTAAGTTACACCCATTTAAATCCATTACAAAGCATGATGGGAAACATGCAAAACACTCTCCACACTAATCCATTTCTGATTGATTACAAAACTTTCATGGGGTCGTCACGGCAGTAAACAAGGTCAGAGTCGAACTTTCACATATTCTTATCATATACCTACAGTATATCCATTATATTAATACAATATGTACACATATATATGTATAGGCAATTATATATATATATATATACGGTATATATATATACTGTATATATATATATATATATATATATATATATATATATATATATATATATATATATATATATATATATATATAAATATATATATGTATATGTATATGTATATATGTATATGTGTATATATATACACATATATATGTGTATATATATACATATATATGTATGTATATATATATATATATATATATATATATATATATGTATATATATACATATATATGTATATATACATATATATTTATATATACTGTACATATATATGTACGTATATATGTATGTATATATGTATGTGTATATGTATACAGTATATATGTATATATACTGTACATGTATATACATGTATATACTGCGAGCTCAGAGAAAGAGCAAGCAACTACATCCTGTAGCTGACTCGACCTACAAATGCACAAAGTGCAACAGAGACTGTCACTCCCGTGTGGGTCTGGACAGCCACAGCAGACGCTGCGTGACCAACTAAATCGTATCCAGGGGGCGCCAATCCATTGTCTTCCGAGACTTACGGATGCCAACAACAACAACTGTACATATATATGTACGTATATATATGTATATGTATATATGTATGTATATGTAGGGGCGGCATGGCGTAGTGGGTAGAGCGCCCGTGTCAGAAACCTGAGGGTTGCGGGTTCGCTCCCCGCCTCTTACCATGCCGTTGTGTCCTTGGGCAGGACACTTCACCCTTGCCCCCGGTGCCGCTCACACCGGTGAATGAATGTTGAATGAATGATAGGTGGTGGTCGGAGGGGCAGTAGGCGCAAATTGGCAGCCACGCTTCCGTCAGTCTACCCCAGGGCAGCTGTGGCTACGAAAGTAGCTTACCACCACCAGGTGTGAATGAATGATGGGTTTTTAACATGTAAAGCGACTTTGGGTACTTAGAAAAGCGCTATATAAATCGCTGTTATTATTATATATGTATATACTGTATATATATGTCTATATATATATATGTCTATATATATATGTGTATATGTATATATATGTATATATAATGTGTATATATGTAAATACTGTATATATGTATTTATATATATGTACCGTATTTTCCGCACCATAAGCCGCCCCGTGTTGTAAGCTGCACCTTCAATGAATGGCATATTTCACAACTTTGTTTACCTATTAGCCGCCCCGTGTTATTAGCCGCACCTACGCTATGCTAAAGGGAATGTCAAAAAAACAGTCAGATAGGTCAGTCAAACTTTAATAATATATTACAAACCAGCGTTCTAACAACTCTGTTCATCCCAAAATGTAATGTGCAAATGTGCAATCACAAAAATAGTAACACTCAAAATAGTGCAGAGCAATAGCAACATCAATAACTCAACGTTGCTCGAACGTTAGTGTCACACAACACACAAAATAAACATTTAAAGCTCACTTTCTGAAGTTATTACTCATCCACAAATCCCTCGAATTATTCTTCTTTGGTGTGCTTCACTTGTTTTTTGACACCATCTGTGATGTGGACGCGCATGCAGTCATAGATCCACAGGGACGGAGCTGCGTGAAAAAAGTCACCCGGTCTCTTCGCTCATTTTTTCTTCATCCATCCATCCCTTCGAGTTAGCTTTTATGATGACGCCGGCTGGAAAGTTCTCTTTTGGCAAGGTCTTCCTTTTGAATATCACCGTGGGTGGAAGTTTCTGGCCGTTAGCATGGCAAGCTAGAACCACAGTAGGACGACTTCTCATTCCCTGTGGTGCGAATATTCACCGTACGTGTTCCCGTTGTATCCACAGTGCGGTTCACATGAATATCAAAAGTCAGTGGGACCTTGTACGCGTGTCTCTTAGTAGGAGACATTTTGTGGTCTTTACAGAAACACACAAATGAAATGAGACGTAATATCCGCGCGCTTCTTCTTCTACGGGGGCGGGTGCTCACCTTGGCGGTTGCTTACAGTAGAAGAAGAAGCGCTTCCTCTTCTATGGGGGCGGTTGCTTACCGTAGAAGAAGAAGCGCTTCCTTTTCTACGGGGAAAAAAGATGGCGGCTGTTTACCGTAGTTGCGAGACCTAAACTTTATGAAAATAAATATTAATATTAATCCATATATAAGGCGCACCGGGTTATTAGCCGCACTGACAGCTTTTGAGAAAAAATATGTTTTTTAGGTGCGGCTTATGGTGCGGAAAATACGGTATATATGTATACATATATATGTAAATATATACATGTATATACATGTAAATATATATATGTCCATATATACATATATACTGTACTTATATATGTATATATGTGTGTGCATATACTGTATGTATATATATATAAAATCTGTATGTATGTGTATATATGTATATACTGTATATATATGTCTATATAAACATATACACGTGTGTGTGTATATGTATATATATAAAATCTGTATATATGTATATATATATATATATATATATATATATATATATATATATATATATATATATATATATATATATATATACATATATATATATATGTATATATATATATATATATATATATATATATATATATTGTACCGCTTGTCCCCTTCGAGATCGCGTGTGTGTGTATGTATATATAGAAATATATATATACATGTATACTTCGGCCCTCGACCAAGTTTTTTTAGCCTAATACGGCCACCAAATCATAAAGTTTGGACACCCCTGGTCTAGGTGTAGTTGAATGCCCTCTTTGCTCGTTCAAAGGGGAAACTCGAAAATTGTTTATTACCATTTAATGTTTTCTCCCATTCCGCTACAGATGATGTGCGCACATGAGCAGGAATCCGTGACATTACAAGAAGAAAGCAGTAAATAGTAGAAAAGATACAAGGACCTGAGGCTCTATTCTGTTTAGGTTTTAGAGACACAGCTTCCTTCCTTTATAATGCTTTTTCTGCCTGGCATTATAATGAAACAATAGTGTTTATTATTTCTACTGTACTCATATTGAGTAGACTGAAGGACAACATTATTCATATCCTGGCTTGTTTTTAAATTGATGGTGCATTTTTACTTTTTTGTTTATTTATTAAAAAAAATGACACAAGAAACAAGACTGTAAAATTGTGACAGTTCATAGTTATGAATTACAATATATTAGGGCTGTCAAAGTCAGCACATTAACTCATACGATTAATCACCAAACAGTATCCCAATATTCTCTTATAAACACAGATTAAATGCACAATTTATTTTAAATGCAGTTGGGGTTTTTTGTTTTTTTCACCTTAACCACGGTTACCTGAAAGGTGGAGATGGTAGTTTTATGGTCAGTGATCAGGTCAGTGCAAAGATTAGAGTGGAGACTTCGTCTATGGACGGTCAAATGGCAGAAAATTAAATCAATAAATAAATCTTTAAAGAATGACTTAAATGTGTCATTATGAATTATAATTGGAATTAAATACATACATGTGTTTATTAAATGTGTCATTAATTTAATGAATGTAAAAAACTATTCAATTATTTAAACATTCAATTACATATTTATTTAATGACTTATTTGATTATTTAGTTAATTATTTTACAATTTAATTAATTACTTCAGGTTTTGATGATTGGTTCAAGTATTTAATCATTTAAAATAATTTTGATAGTTTCAGTATGTTATGATTTATTATCTCATGATTTAATTAAATATTTTATGAATTAATGATTTGTTCAATTAGTAATATAATGATTTAATGATTGATCTCAGTAGTTATGCATTTAAAATTATGTTCATTACTTTATGATTTATTTGATTATCGCACAATTTGATTAAATATTTCATGAATTAATTATTTATTTAATTATCTCACGATTTATTCAATCATTTCATGATTTAATGACTTACACAGGCTCATGAAATAAGTAAATGAATTATTAAATCTCAAAACATTCAATTCAATCGTGGATAATAAAAAAATCATTCAGTCGTGAAAGAATTAAACAAATAATTAAATCATGACATAATTAAACCAATCATTAGATCATATAATCGGGAAATGATGATATAAATAATACAAAAATATTTAAATTATTAACTAAACAAACCGTTAACTCAGTAATTAATTAAATTATTAAATGATACAATGCATTTTTTCTTTTCATAAATAAGAAATTATAGTTATAATTAATTAATGACACTTTCTAAGTAAGTATTTAAAGATTGATGTATTAATTTATTTGTGTCCCATTTGATCCCTCATACTTTATGACAATTCAACTACATTGTGTGAAAATATCAGAGTTATTTTGTAAGGTCATTTAAATGATGCACGCAAGTAATTTACTGGAATTATTTGTGATTAATCTAAATGCAAAAGTGTGATTAATGTGATCAAAAAATATATACATGTATTCGTTATATGTATTATTTAAATGATTGCACACCGTTTATTCTTTATGTAACTGTATCATTTTATTTTACTGTTGCAGGTCCTCTGGGGTTTTTTACAATAATGTGAAAGGATGTCTTGGGAAAAAATTGTCTTTAAAATACTTCAATCAACTCAAAAATCAATCAACAAAAATGTAAATTAATTAATAAATGTCAAAAGCAATTCTGATCATTCCTGGCCAAATGCATTGATTAAATAATAATATATGCGTAAAAACATCATGAAAATGGCAACTAGTTTTTACTTTTTTTGTCCTGGCACATTTTTGTATCGTCTAACCCAGGGGTCGGCAACCCAAAATGTTAAAAGAGCCATAGTGGACCACAAATACAAAAAAGTAATCGGTCTGGAGCCGCAAAAAATTTAAATAATTATATAAGTGTTATAATGAAGGCAATACATGATGTAGGTGTCTATATTATATATAATATATTATTATATATTATTCCTTGACTGCACTTAAATGTAGAATATATGTAGAATATAATTATATTATATATATTATATATATAATATATTATATATATTATATTATTTATTATTATTATTGTCTATTGTGAGCGAACTGTGGTGCTGAATTTCCCCCAGGGATCAATAAAGTACTTTCTATTCTATTCTATTCTATTCTATATTAGCTATATTAGCCTACTATCAAAATGACATTAAAAGCCTTATATAAGTGTTATAATGAAGACAACACATTATGTAAGTGTCTATATTAGCTATATTAGCCTACTATCAAAATGACTATGTGTCGCAGGCTGATGCAAATCTTTGTTGACAAAAATGTTGAAATGATATTTATTCTACACATTTTTACAACATTGGAAAACATTAGTAAAACATCTCAGAGGGTGAGATAACTCCTGGCCAAAGGATGTGTGTGTCCAAGTTAAAGGAAAGGACAGGCTGTCTTCTTCTAATGGATTTATTACAATCTTTGCAAGCTGGGTAACGTTTGCTGTGGTCTGGAACAACATGGCACACAAACAACTATAAGAAACGCAGCCAATATTACATACAGATAATGTGTCATGAGACATGGAAAAATAAACTAAATACATGGAATGCAGCTGAGATAGGCTCCAGCACCCCCCGCGACCCCAAAAGGGACAAGCGGTAGAAAATGGATAGATGGACACAGAGTACATAAGTAAAGGAAATTAAATGAGCTAAATATATCTACAAACAAGGCATAATAATAATGTTAAAGTTCCAATGATTGTCACACACACACTAGGTGCGGTGAAATTTGAACCAGCCCCATGTTCACCCCCTGGGAGGTGAGGGGAGCAGTGAGCAGCCTATTTGTACATACAGCTAGCCTAAATAGCATGTTAGCATCGATTAGCTTGCAGTCATGCAGTGACCAAATATGCCTGATTAGCACTCCAACAAGTCAATAACATCAGCAAAGCTCACCTTTGCGCATTCACACACAGCATAAAAAGTTTGGCGGACAAAATGAGACAAAGAAGGAGCGGCATAAAACACGTCTTTCTGTGGCAGCGTCGGACATGTAAGCAAACTGTTGAGTCACAGTCCACACAACGGTGAGTTCAAGGGCCGCTGAGATTCGTAGGACAAAACGGCGCTGGCCAAATACTCTCATCAGTGAAGCATACCGTATTTTTCGGATAATAAGTTGCATTCTTTTTCATAGTTTGGCCGGGGGTGCGACTTATACTCCGGAGTGACTTATGTGGGAAATTATTAACACATTACCGTAAAATATCAAATAATAGTATTTATCTCATTCGCGTAAGGGACGAAGCAAATGTCCGCAATCGTCACACACACGTCAGCAATCGTCACACACGTGAACCAATAAGAATTCGGCGGGGGCGGATCATGATTCACCCCCTGGGAGGTGAGGTGAGCAGTGAGCAGCAGCGGTGGCCGCGCCCGGGAATCATTTTTGGTGATTTAACCCCCAATTCCAACCCTTGATGCTGAGTGCCAAGCAGGGAGGTAATGGGTTCCATTTTTATAGTCTTTGGTATGACTAGGCCGGGGTTTGAACTCACGACCTACCGATCCCAGGGCGGACACTCTAACTGCAAGGCCACTGAGCGGTGTCGCATGTGGCTCTAGAGCCGCGGGTTGCTGACCCCCCCGGTGTAACCAGATTGTAACTTTTTAGACCAGTTGATCTGCCGTTTATTTTATTTTCTGCTCCGCCCCCCTCTCCCTTGTGGGGGGGGGGGGGGGGGGGGGGGCGCACAGGTCCGGTGGCCATGGATGAAGTGCTGGCTGTCCAGAGTCGGGACCCGGGGTGGACCGCTCGCCTGTGCTTCGGTTGGGGACATCTCTGCGCTGCTGACCCGTCTCCGCTCGGGATGGTCTCCTGCTGGCCCCGCTATGGACTGGACTCTCACTATTATGTTAGATCCACTATGGCAGGGGTGTCCAAACTTTTTCCACTGAGGGCCGCACACAGAAAAATGTAAGCATGCGGGGGCCATTTTGAAATTTTTCATTTTCAAACCATAACAAAATATATAGATTTTTTTTACCTTTAGGTAGGACCATAAAGGGTCTCAGTTATTAAAATGTAAAAAATAAGTCAAATTATTTAAAAAATACATTATTTAGCGCTTACAGTAAATCTCTATATCAACTTCAGGTTGATATAAAGTAATAAAAAAAAAGGTTTTATGTCTTTTCTGTCAAAGACAACTTTGTTTTTTAAAGTAAAACTGAAATATGCGGTATTTAGTAATTAGGGCCCTAAAAGATCAATAATGCAGGACACCATTGATTTTAATTATTTAATATTTTTGAGTAATCACAGTGAAAAGTTAAAAAAATCCCACTAAATATATTTGGGATCCAAAAGGTCCCCCACTCATAAAGTGATACATTTGTATTAGGTTTTTTTTTTAACTTTCAACACTTAAGTTAAAAGATCAACTTCAGATTTATCTGTCGATTTGACATTTGAACTATTATTTTGTTTGTTTTTATGCTCTTTTGTCAAAGAAAACATTGATGTATTTATATGGCAACCACACAATGTATGCAATATTTTCCACATAAAACATTTTAAACTGAAATATTTTAAGTAATTGGAGCCTTGAATAGGTCAATAATTCAATATAACATAGATTTTTTTTTTTTTTTGAGCAATGGAAAAAAAAAGAAAAATAAAGATAGACAACAGAAAAAAAAACTGCCTGCATGGCAGCTTTGTGTCAACATTGCAACTTTTTCTAGTTAGATTTCAACTCATTCCACTTTTTTTAATGTTTATTTTTATTTTTGCAAGAGCATTTCCAGAATGTGTGGCGGGCCGGTAAACAATTAGCTGCGGGCCGCAAATGGCCCCCGGGCCGCACTTTGGACACCCCTGCACTATGGACTGGACTCTCACTATTATGTTAGATCTACTATCATACTTGCCAACCCTCCCGTTTTTAGCGGGAGAATCCCGGTATTCAGCGCCTCTCCCGACAACCTCCCGGCAGAGATTTTCTCCCGACAAACTCCCGGTATTCAGCCGGAGCTGGAGGCCACGCCCCCTCCAGCTCAATGCGGACCTGAGACTGAGTGGGGACAGCCTGTTCTCACGTCCGCTTTCCCACAATATAAACAGCTTGCCTGCCCAATGACGTCATAACATCTACGGCTTTTAGAGAGTAGAGTGGACAACTGCGCACACAACAAGGAGACGAAGCAGAAGAACGAGGAAATTACAGACATGGCGACGCCGTCGACGAGCAAGATGAAGAAATACGCTTGCAAGTTCCAAAACGAATGGAAACAAGAATTTCAGTTAATCCAGGACAGTTCGAAGGGGAAGGTGCATGTTGCCTGTAAATATGTAGAACAGACTTCTCCATTGAACACGGTGGCCGAAAGGATATACTCATCATGAACGGAGAAGTTAAGCAGGACAATACTGCCATCTAATGGATAGCCACCGGAACACTGAAATTCAAGTATTTCTTTTATGTAAATAAAATAAATATATATATAGAGCTAGAATTCACTGAAAGTCAAGTATTTCATATATATATATATATATATATATATATATATATATATATATATATATATATATATATATATATATATATGAAATATATATGAAATACTCGAGTTGGTGAATTCTAGCTGTAAATAACCACGCCCCCCGCCCCCAAGCCCTCACCCCCACCCCCACCCCACCCACCCACCCCTCCGACCAAGTCCCCCCACCCCCTACCCCCCACCTCCCGATATTGTATATAATCTCAAGGTTGGCAAGTATGTCTACTATGGACTGGACTTTCACAATATTATGCTAGACCCACTCGACATCAGGCCTGGCCCTAACCAATCTGGCGCCCTAGGCAAGATTTTAGGTGGCGCCCCCCCACATCGGCAGTGAAGTGTATATACTCACAAGAAACCGAATAGCTTTGTCTTTGACCTTTTTTTTTACTTAAAGAAAGCAAATTAACATATTATATAAGAATGTTATGTTATGATTATGTTTAACCGAATCACAGCAGTGCTCAAATTAAAAAACAGCATTCTCTCTCATGTGATATTGCTTAATTAACATTAATGATGTGCACTTTAACAACTAGGCTTACAACTATACCTAATATATAAAGGGGTGGAAAAGTGACTATTACCTGCAGGGCAAACATTAGCTAACCAGAAGGCAATAACAATGTAAACAAAAAACACCTGCTTAAAAGATCTAATACAAATGTCCCTGAGGAATGTAAGGTGGGAGTACTGAAATTACCTAACGCTACATTATTATTTTCCATAACAATTTAGCCCCCTCCACAATATTAACCCGACGTTAAAACAGAACTAGCTATTTATTGATTAGCAATTGCCGAATCATGTAACATTAGCTTAATGCTAAAAAGCCAGGTTACTATCACATTCTGTAACAGACAAATAATTTCATGTAGGCTAACGTTACCTACCTGCTACCTCTGTCTTTTTCTCGTTTCTCCTCCTCTTCTTTTCTCTTTTTTCTTCCCTGGGCACCTGACAGTTTTGGCCGTTTTGACATCCTGTGTTGATTTTTTGATGTGGTAAGAGTCATGATACGGGAAGGGAGGGGGCGCACCGTGCGGGGGGATGGGGGGCGTAATGTTGTAACAAATAATATTTCTATTAAATAGGCTTTACTTTGCATTTGAATTAACGTGGGATTATTTTTTGTATTTAAAAATAATAGTACCAACTTTTTTTTTTTTTTTTTTTTTTCTCCAACATTTGGGGCACTGGCTTGGCGCCCCCTGATGGACGGCGCCCTTAGCATTTGCCTATACGGCCTATGCCACGGGCCGGCCCTGCTCGACATCCATTGCATCCGGTCTTCCCTGGGGTGTGGGGTTTACCCACATCTGCGGTCCTCTCCAAGGTTTCTCATAGTCATTCACATCGACGTCCCACTGGGTTGTGAGTTTTTCCTTGCCCTGATGTGGGATCTGAACCGAGGATGTCGTTGTGGCTTGTGCAGCCCTTTGAGACACTCGTGATTTAGGGCTATATAAATAAACATGGATTGATTGATTGAACTGTTCAAAATTCCCATTTGGCTAGCTTTTAATCATTAATCACGAGCGTGCAGTGAAAGATTCAATTTGAGCTCTTTTCCTGTAACTAACGTGTGTGTTTTGATTATATTCTCATAAAAAAATTTTTTAAAAAGCATCTTTAAAAAAAAACACATGCACAGTTCGGCTGCTGCTGGTATTTTCAACTGTCGCCAAAGGGGTTTCGCCGTTGTGTCGGCCGCTATCTGCTATCTGAAGGCTCAGTCTGTGCATCTGCACCACATACCAGACATCAAAGATAGCCTCTCCTGGAAGGGCATGAGCGAATGGGAACCTTGTAAGCTGAGCCCATGCAGGACTCTTATTTGAGACGTTACAATGTATACTATGCGACTCCACTGCAGGCAATCATCCATGGGATTTAATGTAAAGGCGTGCACCACAAACGCTCTGTTGCGTAACCCCTCGTGCGGAGGAGAAGCAACATCCAGAAGTTTAGTTTTTTTTATTTATCTCACTCATTATTTTCTTTTTCCCTCTCCGCCGAGTCGGCCCCACCTTCTTTTTCTCATTCCCGGGCCCCCTCTTCCCGTCTCTTGTCATGGCATTAGCTCGTGACACGTGTGAGAAAGTTCTGCGGGGCCCCCACTTTGGACAAGACACCGATATACCGAGAGTGTCGGGTGACGGAGGCTATTTTAAGAGCTTGTAAATATGAGAACTTCCTGTTCTGAAGTGTATCTTAAAGTCCCGGAGGATACTGGACGCAAACAGAGACGAAAGCATCTTGTTTGATGATTCACAAGTAACTTAAAAGTAGAAATGTGCACTGTGCTGGACAGTGAAATTTGACCAGCAATTTTGCATCAATCTGTGTAATAAAAACACGTACCTTATTTTTCGGACTATAAGTCGCAGTTTTTTTCATAGTGTGCGACTTATACTCAGGAGCGACTTATGTGTGAAATTATTACCGTATTTTTCAGAGTATAAGTCGCACCGGCCGAAAATGCATAATAAAGAAGGAAAAAAACATATATAAGTCGCACTGGAGTATAAGTCGCATTTTTGGGGGAAATTTATTTGATAAAACCCAACACCAAGAATAGACATTTGAAAGGCAATTTAAAATAAATAAAGAATAGTGAACAACAGGCTGAATAAGTGTACGTTATATGAGGCATAAATAACCAACTGAGAACGTGCCTGGTATGTTAACGTAACATATTATGGTAAGAGTCATTCAAATAACATATAGAACATGCTATACGTTTACCAAACAATCTGTCACTCCTAAATCCCATGAAATCTTATACGTCTAGTCCCTTACGTGAATGAGCTAAATACTATTATTTGATATTTTACGGTAATGTGTTAATAATTTCACACATACGTCGCTCCTGAGTATAAGTCGCACCCCCGGCCAAACTATGAAAAAAACTGCGACTTATAGTCCGAAAAATACGGTAACACATTAAGACCGCCCACAATTTCATGGGATTTAGCGATTAGGAGTGACAGATTGTTTGGTAAACGTATAGCATGTTCTATATGTTATAGTTATTTGAATGACTCTTACCATAATATGTTACGTTAACATACCAGGCACGTTCTCAGTTGGTTATTTATGCGTCATATAACGTACACTTATTCAGCCTGTTGTTCACTATTCTTTATTTATTTTAAATTGCCTTTCAAATGTCTATTCTTGGTGTTGGCTTTTATTAAATACATTTCCCCAAAAATGCGACTTATACTCCAGTGCGACTTATATATGTTTTTTTCCTTCTTTATTATGCATTTTCGGCCGGTGCGACTTATACTCCGAAAAATACGGTACACACTTATGTGGGACAAATCTCACTTATAGCAGGGAAGCTTTTTAATAATAAACAAACACGCATCCTCCTTTCGATAAGAACCCGTAGCGTCCAGATGACCGAAATTTCACTAACAAGTTCTCTTTATGTCATTTTTGCTCCTGGAAATGAATCTGACAGTTATTTCCCCATGATATAATTCAAATTTTGAGTAATGGGTAGATAACTAACTACTCAGACTCCACGTGTGACATCATCTACAGAACTGGAGCCCGTTTCCTGGCAGAGACAGTGTGGATGAAAAGCATGTGAAAGGATTCATTTCATCACTTAATTGCATGTTTTTGGCGCCCTGGTCCGTGATTACTGAAAAACTGATATGGTTAACATTATGAGCAAAAAATATATATTTAAAATAATCCCCATTTTCAGACTTGCTTGGCGGTTTCCTCAAGCATCTTGAGGAAAACATCAGTAGAAGAGGACACAAAATAGCATACTTTACTTTCTTTTTTTTCTTGTTTTTGAGCGCTAGATCTGCTCTTCTTTCTCCGTTTTTTCGCAAGTTCTGACTCCGTCTTTCTTCTATAGAAGGTGCTCCGTATGTTAGACATCACAATTGGCTTACCGTATTTTCCGGACTATAAGGCGCACTTAAAATCCTTTTTTTTTCCCAAAACTCGACAGTGCGCCTAATGTAAGGAATATGTTTGGTTGAGCTTACCCACCTGGAAGCTATTT
>NC_084734.1:77191947-77259447 GCF_033978785.1 Entelurus aequoreus | reverse complement strand
CTTGGTTTCACTCCTATTTTACTGACAGGATGCAATGCGTCTCCCATAACAATTACACAAGGCGACTGGGTAAAGAATCTGGGTATTATCTTCGACCCAACTCTCTCATTTGAGTCACACATTAAAACAGCCTTCTTTCATCTCCGTAATATCGCTAAAATTCATCCCACTTTGTCCACCACCGACGCTGAGATCATTATTCATGCGTTCGTTACGTCTCGTCTCGATTACTGTAACGTGTTATTTTCGGGTCTCCCTATGTCCAGCATTGAAAGATTACAGTTGGTACAAAATGCGGCTGCTAGACTTTTGATAAGGAAAAGAAAGTTTGATCATATTACGCCTATACTGGCTCACCTGCACTGGCTTCCTGTGCACTTAAGATGCAAAGTTGTATTACTTACTTATAAAATACTTAACAGTCTATCTTGCTGACTGTATTGTACCATATGTCCCCGGCTAGAAACCTTTGTTCTAAAAACTCCAGCTTGTTAGTGATTCCCAGAGTCCAAGAAAAGTCTGGAGGCTCTCAAGGGTTTTCTATTCGGGCTCCAGTACTCTGGAATGCCCAACTGGTAACAGATGCTACATCAGTAGAAGCATTTGATTTCTAACTTAAAACCCATTTCTATACTCTAGCCCACTGGTTCTTAACCTGGGTTCGATCGAACCCTAGGGGTTCGGTGAGTCGGCCTCAGGGGTTCGGTGGAGCCTCCACCGCGGAGGTCAGGACACACCCGACTCATCGTGGAAATAAAAACTTCTCCCTATCGGCGTCTTATGGATACCCCCAAACAATGTTCCCTCTAATTTTCCATATGCGTGAGCAAACGCAAAAACTCCTTGAGGATTCAGGGGAGCACATGTGAGCGACGTCAGACGTGCACACTGTGGCCACATCTGTCCCAAACCTGACTAAATAACAAGTTAAATGTTTTATTATTATAATCAAATGACAGCAGTCATTTCCATATTCTCTAATATAAGTTTTTTGGCCCACTTACAATGACAATAACAAAAAATATTGTTTTTCATGAGTTGTGTACTAGTATTATATGTCTGGGTGGGGGTCCTGCTTTGGAAATAATTTGTACCCCTTTCAGATATCGCATTTAGTTCCCACTAAAACATTCACATGTTGCACAATGAGATGTAAACATGGGATCATGTGTACATTCCTGTAACTTTCTGTTTGTAAAAAAATATATTGGTTAGTATTTCTTTAATATAATAACATCATTTCAAGATTCATATTCCATCCATCCATCCATTTTCTACCGCTTATTCCCTCTTGGGGGCGCTGGAGCCTATCTCAGCTACAATCGGGCGAAAGGCGGTGTACACCCTGGACAAGTCGCCACCTCATCACAGAAGATTCATATTTATAAATTTAAATTAAATTAAGAAAAAAAAGTGTTTTTCTCTAAAGAAGGGTTCGGTGAATGCGCATATGAAACTGGTGGGGTTCGGTACCTCCAACAAGGTTAAGAACCACTGCTCTAGCCTTTAAATAGACTCCCTTTTTAAAACAGTTGACCTGCCGTTTCTCTTTTCTGCTTTGCCCTCCTCTGCTGCGTGGAGAGGTTATCAGGTGGCCACAGATTAGTTTCCACGTGTCACCTTCCTCAGCAAGTTTTGGGCTCTTTGAAAACTGCCAATGTTTCACAAGGCCATAGCACATGTTGGAATTCAGGTTTCAGTTTCAAACCCGTTACTGGCGGCACTCGTGCAGCCTTACACCAAGCCGCTATTCCAACGCCGTGCTTGACTTTAGGATAAGCTTTTTTTGCGACTCACTTGTGTTGCCAACTATTTAGACAATAATGGATAGTGAATCTACAGTTGTGTATAAGATATACACTGACTACTCTAAATAGTGTCTTAAATCCAGTCATTTATGTCGTATTGTACAAGCACACGTTCACACAGTCGTATACTAAAATAATGCTGAATATGCGAATTCCACCCAAAGATGTGTGAAAGAAGTGTCTACACACACACACACACACACACACACACGCACACACACACGCATGTGTACATCCGGTTGTGTTGCATCACACAAACATGAGACAAGCTGAGAACGACGTCAGTCGTGCAGCATACAGGACTAACAAACAAAAAAACAACACTAATCTACTGGAAGAAGAGGCCCTCTTGTACTCCGCGAATGCTTCACAGTGTGGTTCATCACTTGTTGCCCGTGGCAACGGCTGGAGAATCGGTGAAGGGTTCTTTGTATACAATTAGGCTGTCAATACACGTGCTAAAACCATGTGCAAAGTCAGTGAGTAATGTGAAATATTTTATCTATGCTTTCTAGTCAGGGCCATGTTATGTGTGCAGCCTTCAGTAATTGGACCCTGCCACACTGAAGAACAGCGCCACACTGTGTTCAATGGTGGTATGTACACCCATAACGACATCATTTTTATTTTTTTTGACCACCTGAAGTGACCCTAGTCTTTCTTACAATAATAAAACATTATAAATTAAAGGTGTGTGTGTGTGTAAGAAAGGAGTAGCCTTAGCTTTTACGACACTTTTTTTTTTTTTTTACAGTGGCTCCAGGCGGGTTACACGAGTGCTGCACGAGAAATAGGGACGAGCATAAACGATTCTCGATGGTGAAGAAAGTGTTGATTACTGTAATGCTTTGAAGGAATTAGAGGCAAAATGGAGTGCACTTCTTGGTTGCAACCAGCAGAGGCACTATATGAATTTGCGCTGCATTCCTAATAAAAAAGTTAAAGTACCACTGATAGTCGCACACACACACTAGGTGTGGTGAAATTACGCTCTGCATTTGACCCATCCCCCTGTTCCACTCCCTGGGAGGTGAGGGGAGCAGTAAACAGCAGCAGTGGCCGCGCTCGGAAATAATTATTTGGTGATTCAATGGCAAATTTTTTGACTCGGTGGGGGGGGGGCAAATTTAGAAAAAAAATGTGTCAGGGGGCCGGAAAATCTATTTTTTTAGGAACACTAATACACAACCTCACAATAATGTCTGATTGAAAACTAAAAACGTTATGACAGACCGCCTTAAAAAACGGAATGGAATTTATTTATTTTTTTTACTGAATGAGATACCCAGAATATGCATGAAAATAAAGAATGTGAGATTTACAATAGTAACTATGAACGATAAAACACTGAATATTAAAAACATATGAACGTCACACCCCCTCTCGATTGACATATTGTCACGGCGCGGACTCGAACCCGCTTCCTTCCTGCAACTAAGTGTCACAGTTCATCCTCTGGCTGCTCGCCCGGACACGCCCCCGCAGCGACAAGCCTGCAGACAATCGGCAATCTGCACACCTGGGACTGATGAGGGCGAGCTGGATAAAGGACCAGTGGACCCAAGGATCCTGGCGGGAACTTAGTTTACCTCTTTGGATACCATAAGCCTTATGCTCTCTCTCTCTCTGCGTTTTTCCCTCGTGTCTGACATCCTTGTTTGTTCTCCCGTAGTTCGCTTGGTGTACCTTCCTTCCCGAGTCTTAACCATTGTGCTCCTTTGTGATTTGGACTGCCTTCCTCGATCCTCGACCCCCACTTTGGACTCGGACCTCTTGACGCTTCTCTCGCGCCCTGGATCATCTGCCTGCCCTTCGGACTGTCTTCCCGCCTTGTTCCCTCTCCTCGTTTCAACATCACGGTAACACACAACAATTAATTACACACACCACACACACTCTTGTATTTTGGTCACACACTCCATTCTATAGTTTAGTAGTATTGTTTGTTATTATTATATATATATATATATATATATATATTGACTATATATATAATAAATCATTGTACATACCGCCCCTGGTGGCTGTTGCCGTCATCTCCCCTTAGTCAAACATAACACATATTTTACTATATAGCGAAACGCAACAAACACAACGAAATATGAACGCGAAGGGTAAAAAAACCCCACCTACAATCTGATATATTTGATACATCACTAAGCTTTAGAACTTTCTTGTAAAAATCTCCTTCCGCGTCTGTCCCTGACACCCGCATTTCAGGCTGGCCACTGCTTGGTGCGTCCTCTGAGCTGCTGTGATGTAGATTACCATAGTAACTAAAATATCATGCAAAAGCGCAGATTCCAACCATTTAAATACTTGGTATTACCATGAATTGATTAACGATTACACAAGTTGAAAGACTTATTGGGGTGTTACCATTTAGTGGTCAATTGTACGGAATATGTACTGTACTGTGTAATCTACTAATAAAAGTTTCAATCAATCAATCAAAAAACAAACCGTCTCTGCACATCATAATGGCAGCTACAGTTTCCATCTTAAAGATCAAAAACAATTATTTGGGAATGTCCGGCGGGCCAGATTGAAAAGATTAACGTGGAGTTTAAAATAAGCGAGATAATGTGTTTGTTTTTAGTTTATATTCGTCCTCAGCCAATGACTACCGCCTCAATTTTTTTGGAGAGCACTATTCTGTCTTTTCCCATCGCCCCTCCTTGCCGGGGTCTGGGAAAGCGATGACTTCATCTTTAGAGGTCATTGTCGACCCTCTCGCCCACACAAACTCCACCAGCCGCAGCTGAGGGACAAGCATTTCCTGTCTGTCCACAACATTTAATTGTGATAGTGTTCCAGGCGGGGACTCCCCGGAACATTTGAGAATGCTAACAGTGGGAGCAAAAACCACGGTAAAAGTGGTCCGCAATGTGTAGATGTACTCGTACATGGTTCAGTTTGAAAATGGATACAAATACATGATTTTCAATACTTCCAAGAAGGAGAGGGTTTCTAACAATCACGAGCTGTTTACTTTTTTTTTTCATTATTACTTAAATGAGTATAGGTATGTATGATAATTAGGGATGATACTCGAAATCGGTTTTCCCGGTTGTTTGATAAGAAATTAACCGAGTCCTCGGACTCTAATCCCTTTTTGAGAACCGGTACCCGTTATCGAGACCACTATAGTAAAGAAAAAGAGTTGGTTCTTTATTCGAATCCCTAGGAACGAATCCCGTCCCGACCAGAAATGCTCCGTGGGACATCACAAGAAAGGACGTCACGTAGCTCAGTCATTAGGCGCAGATAGGGAAAGCAGGAAAACAATGGACGGGAAAAAGCTCTCCAAGGTGTAATAAAGTTCAAAACAAAAAGGTATAATCCAATGAATAACTTTACTGAGAGATTTGAGCAGGGTACAAACACATGACGAACACTTTTACGAACAACCTGAAACATAGCAACCAGGCTAGCAACGCACCTCCTTTACGGCAGCTGTCGCAACGTTCTTAAAGCAACCGCAGCACATACATATATATACAACATGTCTCCCTTTTTTAACTTTTGTTTTTCTTTCCTTGTAAACAAAACAAAATCACACTGTATATGTGTTGTCTGTCTAATTATAAATAATGCAGACGAGGCGTGTTGGCTGAGTTCTTGACGTTTACTTTCACAGCGTGCTCATAACCTCATTCTTAGCTGCCGGGTGGCGACATGCAACAACACTTTTCGGGGCTACCGCGCATGCTCGTCACTCCCGTTGCATGCTGGGTAGTGTAGTTGTTATATTCCCTAGCTCATAACATCTTTCCCCCTATACAAAGAAATAATGTTAACTCAATAAAGTGTATTTCTTTTTTTAGCTTTAACTTTTCATTTTTTAGCATGGTAACCACATTTGCAAAGAACCTTTCTCTTCATAGAATTGTCTTTCAATAAAGAAATAAAGTGCAAAAATGTCAAAGCATCATAACAAACAGTTATGTCAAATAGCAGCAGAATTGCACTTTTTGGAGAGCTGTATTATTTTCAGTTTTGTGCCCAAGGGACTGATTTTATTTAACACTATATTATTATTTATTCACCTATAGTGATCACAGAGACAGGTCGTTTTTGTGTTACTGTATATATTTGTTTTTCTGAAAAATCCCACTTAATATACTTTGGGTAACAACAGTTAATATTTATTTATTTTATTTTATTTTTTAAATATTTATTTATTTATTAGATTAAATTGTTTTCTTATATAATAAAAGTGAGCTTTTGTTAAACCAAATATTGTATGTATTTTTCCATATACAACAACCTATCTGGACTCGATAAGAGAATCGATAAGGAATCGGTTCGATAAGAGGATTCGATAATAGGCTCCAACTCGATAATTTCTTATCAAACATCATCCCTAATGATAATGATAGTAAATTAATCATTGCATGGATGATAATGACAAAAAGACTATGCAGTTAATTTATGAATTAGGGGTGAGAGTAAATAAGTTTCACTTTTTCTCACTCCTTTTTGGATATGAAAGACCCAATCATTATGTAATGTTTTCATCTTTATATGTGTTTTCATTGTGATGTATTTGTTTGTATATTTGTACTTTAGTGTATTGTTAATAGGGCCCAAGCTGCGGAGCAAGCCCTGCAAGGGCCCCAATGAAATTGCAATATTTGTAATTATTTGTACTATTATTATTATCATTATTATTATTATTATTATTATCATCATCATAATCATCATCATCATCATCATCATCATTATTGTTATTATTATATGCGTTTTGACGTATTTTTGAAGTCCCCAAATTGTGCAGGTGCCTCTTGGTATGGTAGTAATACTTATTTTTCTTTTTATTATCCTTTGTTTTGTTTTGTTTTTGTCATGCATTCAAGGTTAGCCATCAAATTACTTATGGAGTACAAAATACATATGATACAGTAAAATATATTTACTGTTGGACAGCTGGTTGGAAATGTATATTAATTATAATAAGGATTTTTTTTTTTTTTAATGATAATTTTCACACAATTGTATTTAACTCATGTATGGTCATATTTCAGTACATTCCTGGAAGTAATATAATTTTTATGATAATAATTTGTTTATAATAATAACAATAATTATTATTATAATTATTTTAATCATATTTATTATTATTATAATAATGTATCATATAATTATGCAGACATATATAATGTGTCTAATATATACCCTATAATATATATATTCCACAAGGAGACAATACATTTCAGAGAAACTAATACTTTAGCGACATTCATGTATGTTCACATTTTGCAAAAGCCTTTGAACAAAAGTTTAAAATTATTTATTTCTAAAATATATGAAAAAAAATAATAATACCACTTCTACTTGTACAAATAACAATAATAATAATGTATAGAAATACATCTCTATATGATATGTATACTGTAGACCAGGGGTCCCCAAACTATATATATATATATATATATATATATATATATATATATATATATATATATATATATATATATATATATATATATATATATATATATATACAGTATATATATATATATATATATATATATATATATATACAGTATATATGTATTAATTTTTTTTAATTATTATTTTTTCGAATCTGTCTTTTCTAATCCATATTCTACAGCTTGTTACTCTCTGTGTCTCCTAGCCGCACAGGCAAATCATACTATCTAAAAATGCAATTTCCCAGCCAAATTTTTTTAACCCAATGCAGCCCCCGAGTCAAAAAGTTTGGGGACCCCTGCTGTAGACTATGCATAGTTTTTATTTTATTTTTTTGATTGTATTATACTGGTATTAATCTCATAAAAGGACCTCTACTTTAAACTGTGTTGTGTTCACATTACTGTATATGTTGGTGCAGACCAGACCACACAGAGATGATGTATATGCATGTGTACTATACTGTATAAGTGTAAGAACTGCATATGCAAGTAAAATCAAGTAAGGCTATTACATATTTATGCATATATAAGTTACTAGCATTTAGCTGGGTTGTGATATCTCCTCACTAATATTAGAAGAATTTACCAAAAGAGAACTGACTTACCATCTGCTGTGTGCCTCAGCTCCTTGTCTCTGCTGGTAAAAGAAAAGAGACCAATACATTGAAAAATTGATGACTGTTTCTTTCCCATCTTGTGTCTCATTCAGAGGTTTTCCAACAAAAGTCTGCAGGCAAGTATTGCAAGTCTGGGATTCTCCTCGCAAGTGTGGCTTTTGTAAAAGTGTGTCCGCAAAAAAACAACAATTCCCGCCTGAAATTTGAAGGTATGTAAACATGAGCATGTGGGCTTTCTTATCTCGTTGTGGCGACCAATAAAATCCAAGCTTGGAGAGGAAGTTGGCAAGAGTGTGTTCTGACCGTTAAAGCAGACAACAGTGTCCTTGTAGACGGGACACGATTTAACCTTAGGTGACATTTACAGCCATGCACCTTGCACAGAGGGTGTGCAACAGAATTATCCACATGTTATGTGTAATTAGGTAAACATCTCTGTCATGTAAATGCAAAACTAACAAAGTAATAGCAGACACTTGCAACAGACTGGAATTAACTTAATTTATTCATGCATTCATGCATACCAGGTTCACGAGTGAGCTGGAGCCCATCCCAGCTGTCTTTGGGAATCACAGGGCACATATAGACTGACAAACATGCATTGATATTTTAAGTCCAATTAACTTAAAGGCCTACTGAAATGAATTTTTTTTATTTAAACGGGGATAGCAGATCTATTCTATGTGTCATACTTGATCATTTCGCGATATTGCCATATTTTTGCTGAAAGGATTTAGTAAAGAACAACGACGATAAAGATTGCAACTTTTGGTATCTGATAAAAAAAAAGGCTTGCCCCTACCGGAAGTAGCGTGACGTAGTCAGTTGAACATATACGCAAAGTTCCCTATTGTTTACAATGATGGCCGCATGAAGTGAGAGAGATTCGGACCGAGAAAGCGACAATTTCCCCATTAATTTGAGCGAGGATGAAAGATTTGTGGATGAGTAAAGTGCAAGTGAAGGACTAGTGGGGAGTTGAAGCTATTCACATAGGGAAGATGCTGGGAGAGCCGGGGGTGACCTGATATTCAGCTGGGAATGACTACAACAGTAAATAAACACAAGACATATACATACTCTATTAGCCACAACACAACCAGGCTTATATTTAACATGCCACAAATTAATCCTGCATAAAAACACCTGCGTGTTTGTTACGCTAGCTCCTAGCTCCTCTGCTAGCTCCTAGCTCCATAGAACACGCCAATACAATTCAAACACCTGATCAACACACACAATCACTCAGCCCAAAAGACCGTTCACCTAACCCAAGGTTCATAAAGCTTATATATTTTAAAAAAGTTACGTACATACGCAAAAAAAAGTTGCGCACATACGGTCAAGCGATCAAATGTTTAGAAGCCAAAGCTGCATACTCACAGTAGCACGTCTGCGTCTTTGTCATCCAAATCAAAGTAATCCTGGTAAGAGTCTGTGTTGTCCCAGTTCTCTACAGGCGTCTGTGTATCGAAGTCAAAAGTCCTCCTGGTTAGAGTCTCTGTTATCCGAGTTCTTCCATCTTGACTGCATCTTTCGGGAATGTAAACAAAGAAGCGCCGGCTGTGTACTGTTGTTGCTGACTACGTTCGAAAAATACGTCCATTTCGCACCGACAACTTTCTTCTTTGCTTGCTCAGCTTCCTTCTCCATAATGCAATGAACATGATTGCAACAGATTCACGAACACAGATGTCCAGAATACTGTGGAATTATGAAATGAAAACAGAGCTTTTTCGTATTGGCTTCAATGTGGAAGGCATACCCGTGTTCGCCGGTCTACGTCACGCACATACGTCATCCTCAGAGGCGTTTCGAACCGGAAGTTTAGCTGCAAATTTAAAATGTCACTTTATAAGTTAACCCGGCCGTATTGGCATGTGTTATAATGTTAAGATTTCATCATTGATATATAAACTATCAGACTGCGTGGTCGGTAGTAGTGGCTTTCAGTAGGCCTTTAAAATGCATGTTTTTGGGTAAAATCCATGAGCCACCTGGCTGCTCCATTTCCATTTTATGAAGTCCTGTTTTATTGCTTAGCGCTATACAAGTATAACCCATTTATCATTTATTATAATAGTGAGTATAAAAAGTTAATTTGCTATGCCATTAATTGGGCTTACAGAATGAAACATTCTAAATGGAGCGTAGTGTACTAAAAAGTAATTGCCTGATTTTAATGTCACACAAAAAAAAATGCGTGGCACGTAAAGTACAAGAGTATAGGCGTTCGAATCCTATGCTGATATCATATATTGGTCCGATATCAGCAACAACAACAAAGAAAACAAGTATCTGATGATATTGGCTTGCATGTAAAATCTCTGATACAAGCAGTCCTGCTTGTATAAGACTTAGACCAACTTTAATGATCCACAAGGGAAATTGGTCCACACAGTAGCTCAGTTACAAAGGATGAAGAGGATAAGGATGGAAAGGATAATGAACACAAGGGCACAAAAAAGGGGGCGAAAACAGAAGGTATAAAGTAGACTAAAAATGTACCATAGTAGCAATATAAATATAACATATATGTAATATTTACAATATTTATCGAGGACTATGTTTACACCGTAGGCCAAAGTGACCCACATCGAATCAAAATTTTTCCAGCTGACTGTTTTCACTGCAAGTAAAATGTGATCTTTATCAAACTCCGGTATTAACATGGACAGGCCCCAATGTGGCCCCAACGTGGCCCCAATGTGGCCCCAACCAACGTTCCCTCTAAGGTGCGCGCCTGTGCAATTGCGCACTGCTCAAGCGTCCTCTGCGCACGGCAAATCTATGCCACGCACAAAATCAAATAAAAAAATAAGCGCATAACAATTTTGGACACACGGACACGACAGAGAAAACAGTTTTTGTCATCATTGTTCAAATATTGTAACGTCTGTCGAGACGCTTTGAGGACATGAATTCCATCCATCACTTTACTGAGCAAAACTCTTTATTGTCGGCCATAACACATCACCAAAACATTAGTAAAAAAAATGATATCTAGCAAAAGTGGTCATTTTCTGCAGTACAAACCAGAGCAAAAGCAACTTTGTTATATCAACAGCAGCCGCTCGCTCTTTCTCACTTGCGCCAACACATGCACATATGGCACTTAGCCAGTGATGCGTTTACAGCCACACAAAAAGTCGGACAACTCCAACACCACACATAAAGTGTCATTCCAGGTCGTTACACTATGATTTACCAATCAAATGTGTGCTTATTCTAGTGTCATTTATTAGGAATCTTAATTTATAAATATTAATCATGAAATGCTGTTAGTATATTAAATAAATACTAATAAAAATATATTTTTTACAAACAGGAAGTTGCAAGAATGTACACATGATCCCCTGCTTACATCTCATTGTACAACATGTGAATGTTTTAATGGGAACTAAATGCAATGTCTGTAAGGGGTACAAATTATTTCCAAAGCAGGACCTCCACCCAGACAAACAATACAAGTACACAGTTCATGAAAAACAATATTTTTGTTATTGTCATTGTAAGTGGGCCTAAACACTTATATTAGAAAATAACCTCATGGAAATGACTGCTGTCATTTGATTATAATAATAAGAGAATGTTGTCTGTCTATCTGTGTTGGCCCTGCGATGAGGTGGGGACTTGTCCAGGGTGTACCCCGCCTTCCGCCCGAATGCAGCTGAGATAGGCTCTAGCACCCCCCGCGACCCCGAAAGGGACAAGCGGTAGAAAATGGATGGATGGATGGAGATTGAACTTGTTATTTAGTCAGGTTTGGGACAGGTGTGCTGCTGGTGTAGCCACAGTGTGCACGTCTGATGTTGCTCACATGGGCTCCACTCAATGCTCAGGGAGTTTTTGCGTTTGCTCACACACATGAACAATTAGAGGGAACATTGGCCCCAACGTGGCCTCGACGTCACTTGCATGCGCAGTTTGATAAAGTGAAAACAAAGGAAGTTGAACGGATTTTGTAGAGGAACAAGGAAGTCGCCACTACATTTACAAAATAAGTACCACCAAGTACCATAATGAGCAACACTGAAATACAGTAGCATAGTGGGCCCAAGTATTCATTAAAAACAAGGAAGAGGTTTTACTTTACAATCATATTTCATATTTTTGGCCACAGTAATAGTAATAGTTTGAACAGCAACGCTGTGTTTGAATATAGGGAAATACAAACAAACATACAACACTGTACTTTAACCTCTTAAGGCCCAAGCTGTTTGTTTACATGATTTGTTTATTTCTCTTTGCTATTTGAGTTTATTGGACCCTAATTAGAATACAAACTAAAAATCATCTTTTTATATGATGTACTTAGTCCATTAGTACACAAACGTGTACTTCATGTGTAGTGACATGCTAATTTTTATTTTTACACTTTTTTTTCTCCAAATTCCATTGTATGTTATACTCTTCTGACACCACCAGATGGCAGTATAAGTGTCTACTGTGTATGTTGGCATAAGACCCCAATTCAGTAGTGTACACCATTTTGGAAATAAGAGCTAAAAGGTGTTGTCCACGCATGTGGCCACTAAGGCCTTTAGAGGTTAATCAAGTGATTATTTGGCGTACAACTCGATGGTGTGCTCACTGGCAAATTTTCACTCCAAAATACAGCCTGAAAGAACATTAGATACAATTCTTACCAAGTTGTGTGCAAATAAATGACATGCACTCAAGTAAAACATTTAAAAATATTTCTGGATGAAAGGCTGATGTTAAAATTCAATTTATGCACACATTTTGGGTTATTTTCTTAAGCAAGTTTTATTATGCAACCTAATGACCTAATCATGAGTATTCCAAAATGTGATGAATGTGATTTAAAAAATAATAATTTGACAACCCTGATTGAAATACATTTGTGCTTATTTCATATCAGAATAATATTGATTGATTGATTGATTGATTGATTGATTGATTGATTGATTGATTGAGACTTTTATTAGTAGGTTGCACAGTGAAGTACATATTCCGTACAATTGACCACTAAATGATAACACCCAAATAAGTTTTTCAACTTGTTTAAGTCTGTGTCCACTTAAATTGATTCATGATACAGATATATACTATCAGATATATACTATCATCATAATACAGTCATTGGTATCGGCCAATGCTCAAGGCGCCAATAACTGTATCACATCAGAAGTGGAAAACAGCCCTATAAAAGAGTAAAAACTGTATAATGGTTTGAACTGTTCTCCTTCTCACGGAAATAACATCAACTTACATTAAAATGTGATCCACACAAGGCAGTAGTAGTATTATTCATGACATGTTTCTGATATAATTTACTTTTTCCCTTCATGGTGCAGCAAATGTCCAAGAATGGCTAATGTTAATTATTAACAACTCTGGTTAAAGGTCAGGAGTTTGAACAGATTCTCCCAAGTTTGACCTATATAAGCTTTAGCCGTAATAATACAAAGGCCGCAGTTTTTATAATGCGATTTGTTTAACTAGACGGGTCTGTGCACCAGGAAAAAAAAAACTGCCATTAGGCAAACGAAGACAGTTGCCTCGGGCCTCGAGATTTATAGGGACCCCAAAACGTCTCAAAAAAAAAATATGAATAATTTATTTTTGTTAAAAAAAAGTTTTGTTTTTTTTTATTACTCTCAATTTGTGCTCTTAAAACTATAGTAACACATTTCATCAACCATGATCTTGTTTGACTGTACCACCCCTCTTCCTTGTCACACAGTGGACTGTTCTGTGTAACTGCACATGTGCAGACTGACTTCTGAATGACAGACCAAAACAAAACTGTTAGCGTCATTTGAGAGTTGTTTTTTGTTTTGTTTTCTTAATAGAAATGAAATATTTACCCAAGTGGAGCAGATAAGAGTAGAAGAAAACTAACCGTTTTTGTTAAAACAACGCAAAGTCAGCCTTTCGACCAGTGTGATCAACACAGCAAGAGCCACTGTTGATGCAGGATGAAAGTGGAGAGTGACGCTTTTTTTATTATTTTTTTTCACAAACATGAGAATAAAGTAAATTATTGTAACCGAGATGTAGTGCAAGCTCGACCGGCACATTTTTTTCTTAAAGTCAACAGTCTCATCTTGTTCAAACACCATCAAGAGCTCTCTCTTTCCCACCAATTCCCACCTTCACAATAATAGCGCTACGACTCGACTCACATCCGGTCCAACTGCGCTAACAAAATGACGATCTGAAAATGGCTTACACTTTAATAAATATTGATTTACATTCCTATCAATAACAGTAAAGGCGCTTGTATTAGTAATGCTTACTACACGGCTGGTATAGCTTTAATATGCAGCTCCCATGATAGTTCCTAACAATACGGTTAACTACCATGTTGTTTTTGTTATGTGCAGGACCCCGATGACCCAGCAGGCACAAGACATTGATACAACGTTGACTATACACTGCAAAAAGTCAGTGTTCAAAAACAAGAATAAAAAATACAAAAATTAGGGGTATTTTATTTGAACTAAGCAAAATTATCTGCCAATAGAACAAGAAATTTTGGCTTGTCAAGACTTTCCAAAACAATTAAAATTAGCTAACCTCAATGAACCCAAAAATACCTTAAAATAAGTATATTCTCACTAAAAACAAGTGCACTTTTCTTGGTAGAAAAAAAAGACACCTTTTTGCTCAATATGTTGAAAAATATTCTCAAATGAAGTAAATGCTAGTGCCATTATCTTGACATAATGATATGCGCTCGGCATTACATTTCTTGAAACCAGCAAACTTATACTAAAAACTAATTTATTGTTCTTAATGGAAAGGCAACAAGGCAACTGCTTGTTACTCTCGGGGTCTACTAGCCACTCAGGCAAATCATATGGTCTAAAAATGCATTTTTCCATCGATAACATGACATCATCACGCCAAGTGCGCGCTCTTTCAGTCAATTATTGCGCATATATACAGCCCGTCTCCCGGCCAAAAAATATTTTATGGTAATTTTGAAGAATTCATCTAAATGTGCATGGACTTTTTCTGTTTAAAATAGTTTGAAATGTCACATGTTTAAATATTAACTGTCAGTTTACTGTACTGTGCCAACTGTACTACTATATGAGTACGTATTTTCTATTGTGTCATTGGAAATAAAACAGCAAAGTCCATTTGGCTGTCATCCGTTTTAAATATGAGACAAAATTGTGTCAAAGTCATGATTTTTTTTTTTCATGCTTGAGATAAGAAATTATTACTTTAAAAAAGTAGTTTTATACTTGTGAGTGTTGATGACACAGCTTTGCAACAGTTGATATTCTAGTTTCAAGCATGTTTTACTCAATATAGGTCATCAAATCTCAGCAACAAGCTGTAATATCTTACTGAGATCATTTAGGACCAAAACCTTTACAACAAAAAAAACACTCTAACATAAAATCTGCTTAGTGTAAATAATTATTTTATCAGACAGAAAATAAGCAAATATCACCCTTATTTGAGATATTTAATCTTACTTAGATTTCAGTTTTTGCAGTGTTGAATGTTTTTTTTAAACTGACTTCTAAACAACGTTGCCAAATAGTTGTTTTTGTTGGATCCACGTTGTTGGTTGGGAAATGACCAAATTTCAATGGTCAAATCAACCTGACGTTGAACAGACGTCATAAAAAGCATGTTTTTTCAACGTTGTAGAATATTGGGTTGTAAATAACCGAAAATTCAAGGGTCCACTCAACGTCAGAACCCAACGTTGTCAAAAAGCATGTTGTTCCAACGTCAGGTTTGAGTAGCTCAACGTCAGGACCTAATTCAACAAGTTCTCAATGTTGTTTTAATGTCTTGGGCCTGCTAGGAAGTAGGTATGCTTTGGTCCGCCAGATGACAAAATATGCCCCTGCACCTTGGGTTAGACACAATTAGTTATTTGAACACATATGAGATCATTACAAGGTTTGGATGGTGACAAAAAACTATACTCAAACATCATGCAATAAAAGTATACTGTATGTAAGTGTTGTGGTGCACTAAATGTGCCCTTGTAATCTGATATTGGTATTCACATCATCATCCAGCAGATGGCGCTCACAACCAAAGTATGGGACTGATGACTTCTGTGTTAATAAATACATAGACCTACTCACTGTAATGATCTGGTGCCTTACTGTAAAACAATAACAGTAAAAAGAAATAGGGCAATGAGGTCAGAGGACTCAATAACAACAAAACAGACAATAAAGTAATAAAACAAGGACTATAATGCTGAGTAATGCATCACAGCAAGTCATATCAAACCTTGGAAGTGCTGTAAGTCCCTCAGGGACTGTGAGCTGCATTAGGGATGACATCAAACTAGTTAGATGTCATTTTTAGTCATTGTGTTAATTATTTAATGACACCATGATGTCATGATTTGTAACCCTAATCTCGTAATTGGGCTTCTTTGTGTAAAAAAAATAAAATAAAATAAATAAAGTCCAATATTTTGGCTATAATAGGAGATTATTTTGTTGGTTCTGAAAATGCTTTTGTTTGATCTAGTGGGGAAACAAGCTGACTTAGAGGGGGAAACATGCCAAAGTAGTAGTAGTAGGAGAAGACATAACACTGAAGGGGGCAGCACGGTGGGACAGAGGTTGGTGCATGTGCCTCACAATATGGAGGTCCTGAGTAGTCCCGAGTTCAATCCCGGCTCGGGTTCTTTCTGTGTGGAGTTTGCATGTTCTCCCCGTGCAGGCCTGGCCCTAACCAATCTGGCGCCCTAGGCAAGATTTTAGGTGGCGCCCCCCCCCCACATCGGCAGTGAAGTGTATATACTCACAAGAAACCGAACAGCTTTGTCTTTGACCTTTTTTTTTTTTGCTTAAAGAAAGCAAATTAACATATTATATGAGAATGTTATGTTATGATTATCTTTAACCGAATCACAACAGTGCTCAAATTACAAAACAGCATTCAGCACTCATGTGATATTGCTTAATTAACATTAATGATGTGCACTTTAACAACTAGGCTTACAACTATACCTAATATATAAAGGGGTGGAAAAGTGACTATTACCTGCAGGGCAAACATTAGCTAACCAGAAGGCAATAACAATGTAAACAAAAAACACCTGCCTAAAAGATCTAATGCAAATGTCCCTGAGGAATGTAAGGTGGGAGTACTGTAATTACCTAACGTTACATTATTATTTTCCATAAAAATTTAGCCCCCTCCACAATATTAACCCGACGTTAAAACAGAACTAGCTATTTATTGATTAGCAATTGCCGAATCATGTAACATTAGCTTAATGCTAAAAAGCCAGGTTACTATCACATTCTGTAACAGACAAATAATTTCATGTAGGCTAACGTTACCTACCTGCTACCTCTGTCTTTTTCTCGTTTCTCCTCCTCTTCTTTTCTATTTTTTCTTCCCTGGGCACCTGACAGTTTTGGCCGTTTTGACATCTTGTGTTGATTTTTTTAAGTGGTGACGTCCAAAAAGAGTCATGATACGGGAAGGGAGGGGGCGCACCGTGCGGGGAGGGGGGGGGGGGGGGGGGCGTAATGTTGTAAGAAATAATATTTCTATTAAATAGGCTTTACTTTGCATTTTAATTAACGTGGTATTATTTTTTTTATTTACAAATAATAGTACCAACTTTTTTTTCTTTTTTTTTTTTTTCCTCCAACATTTGTGGCACTGGCGTGGCGCCCCCTGATGGACGGCGCCCTTAGCATTTGCCTATACGTTCCCTCCGCATACTCCAGCTTCCTCCCACCTCCAAAGACATGCACCTGGGGATAGGTTGATTGGCAACACTAAATGGTCCCTAGTGTGTGAATGTTGTCTGTCTATCTGTGTTGGCCCTGTGATGAGGTGGCGACTTGTCCAGGGTGTACCCAGCCTTCCGCCCGAATGCAGCTGAGATAGGCCCCAGCGCCCCCTGCGACCCCAAAAGGGACAAGCGGTAAAAAATGGATGGATGGATGGATAACACTGAAGGATAAAAAATTGAGGAGAATGTTTGTGAAACAGCTGCTTTTCTTGTGTCCAAAAATATATGAATATGAGGCCCATCTTGAATGTGAATCATTTTTATATAGCACTTTTCTCTAGTGACTCAATGGGCTTTACATAGTGAAACCCATTACGTTAAAACCAGTGTGGGTGGCACTGGGAGCAGGTGGGTGAAGTGTCTTGCCCAAGGACACAACAGCTGTGACTAGGATGGCAGAAGCGGGGATCGAACCCGGAACCCTCAAGTTGCTGGCACTGCCGCTCCACCAACCGAGCTACGCGTCTCCAAATTATTTTTCTGGAGATTTTACCAATTAGTCACTATTTCTAGCTACTAGCAACAAATTCAGCATCTACGTCTGGTGTTATTGTAGACTGTACTTGTGTTTAAAGACTCTTTACTTCTGTCGCCCAATGTTTGATTGATTGATTGATCGATTGAAACGTTTATTAGTAGATTGCACAGTGAAGTACATATTCCGTACAATTGACCACCCGAATAAGTTTTTCAACTTGTTTAAGTCGGGGTCCAAGACGAAAAGCTGCAGAAAGTCTGACGTCAGACCCGTTGCAAGCCTTCCTCTCTTTAAAATCCGCCACAGTCTTCTTTGAATTTTGAAGATCACCTTCCGCGAGACATGCACTGCAAAAAGTCAGTGTTCAAAAACAAGGGAGAAAAATACAAAAAATAGAGGTATTTTACTTGAACTAAGCAAAATTATCTGCCAATAAAACAAGAAAATTCGGCTTGTCAAGACTTTCCAAAACAAGTCAAATTAGCCAACCTCAATGAACCCAAAAATACCTTAAAATAAGTATATTCTCACTAATAACAAGTGCACTTTTCTTGATAGAAAAAAAAAGAGACCTTTTTGCTCAATATGTTGAAAAATATTCTTAAATTAAGTAAATGCTAGTGCCATTATCTTGACATAATGATATGCGCTCGGCATTACATTTCTTGAAACCAGCAAACTTATATTAAAAACTAATTTATTGTTCTTAATGGAAAGGCAACAAGGTCTACTAGCCACTCAAGCAAATCATATGGTCTAAAAATGCATTTTTCCATCGATAACATGACATCATCGCGCCAAGTGCGTGCTCTTTCAGTCAATTAGTGCGCATATATACAGCCCGGCCCCCGGCCAAAAATGTTTTTAATTGTAATTTTGAGGAATTCATCTGAATGTGCATGAACTATTTCTGTTCAAAATTGTTTGAAATGTCAAATGTTAAATGTTTAAATATTAACTGCCAGTTTACTATACTGTGCCAACTGTACTACTATATGTGTACGTATTTTCTATTGTTTCATTGAAAACAAAACAGCAAAATCCATTTGGCTGTCATCTGTTTTAATTATGAGACACAATTGTGTCAAAGTCATGATTTTTTTTTTTCATGCTTAAAATAAGAAATTATTACTTTAAAAATAGTAGTTTTATACTTCTGAGTGTTGATGACACAGCTTTGCAACAGCTGATATTCTAGTTTCAAGCATGTTTTACTCAATATAGGTCATCAAATCTCAGCTACAAGCTGTAATATCTTACTGAGATCATTTAGGACCAAAACACTTAAAACAAGTAAAACACTCTAACATAAAATCTACTTAGTGAGAAGAGTTTTCTTATCAGACAGAAAATAAGCAAATATCACCCTTATTTGAGATATTTCATCTTACTTAGATTTCAACACTGCGTGTAAAGCTTACCTTATCACTACATTTGGTTTCGGCGGCACTGTTCTGGTGATCAAAATGCGTCTTTTTTAGGGGCCGAATTTTCGATGCATCACTAGTCAAATAGTGCGCAACTATTAAAACTATTTACATCCATTTATACTGTGACGACCTGCTGGTTTTTAAAGTTCTAATACCACTTGGTAACACTGTCTGTACAAATTATACCGTACAGATTATAAAAGGATAGGCATTGACTACGGCAGCCATTATTACTGGAAAATTCTCTTTCGGAATGTTCTTAACTCGTGTTTCAATTCCATTAGGAGCAGAATAATGCTGCCCAGAAGTTATACGTTTCCACCAGTGATGGGCGGTAACAAGCTACATGTGGCTAGGCCCAGGGTCAGCAACCCGCAGCTCTAGGTCTGCATGCAGCTCTTTAGGTCCGTACTAGTGGCGCTTTTTCAAAAATGTATGAAAGTGGAAAAAGATGGGGGGGGGGGGATATATTTTTTCTTTTAATATGGTCTCTGTACACTGCAAAAACTGAAATCGAAGTAAGATTAAATTTTTCAAAAAAGGGTGATATTTGCTTATTTTCTGTCTGATAAGATCATTCTTCTCACTAAGCAGATTTTAAGTTAGAGTGTTTTACTTGTTTTAAGTGTTTTGGTCCTAAATGATCTCAGTAAGATATTACAGCTTGTAGCTGAGATTTGATTACCCATATTGAGTAAAACATGCTTGAAATTAGAATATCAACTGTTGAAAAGCTGTGTTATCAACACTCACAAGTATAAAACTACTTTTTTTAAGTAATGATTTTATATTTCAAGCATGAAAGAGACAATTGTGTCTCATAATTAAAACAGATGACAGCCAAATGGACTTTGCTGTTTTGTTTTCAATGAAACAATAGAAAGTACGTACTCATATAGTAGTACAGTTGGCACAGTACAGTAAACGGACAGTTAATATTTAAACATTTGACATTTCTAACAATTTTGAACAGAAATAATTCATGCACATTCAGGTAAATTCCTCAAAATTACAATTAAAAAAATGTTGGCCGGGGGCCGGGCTGTATGTATGCGCACTAATTGACTGAAAGAGCACGCACTTGGCGCAATGATGTCATGTTATCCATGGAAAAATGCATTTTTAGACCATATGATTTGCCTGAGCGGCTTGGAAACCCAGAGAGTAACAAGCGGTTGCCTTGTTGCCTTTCCATTAAGAAAAATAAACTAGTTTTTACTATAAGTTTGCTGGTTTCAAGAAATGTAATGCCGAGCGCATATCATTATGTCAAGATAATAGCACTAGCTTTTACTTAATTTAAGAATATGTTTCAACATATTGAGCAAAAAGGTCTCTTTTTTTTCTACCAAGAAAAGTGCACTTGTTATTAGTGAGAATATACTTATTATAAGGTATTTTTGGATTCATTGAAGTTAGCTAATTTTACTTGTTTTGGAAAGTCTTGACCAACCAAATTTTCTTTTTCTATTGGCAGATAATGTTGCTTAGTTCAAATAAAATACCCCTAATTTTTGTATTTTTTTTCTTGTTTTTGAACACCGACTTTTTGCAGTGTAGGAGGACAAACATGACACAAACCTTCCTAATTGTTAGAAATCCCTTTATTTATACTAAACATGCTTCACTGATGAGAGTATTTGGCGAGCGCCGCTTTTTCCTACTAATTTCGGCGGTCCTTGAACTCACTGTAGTTTGTTTACATGTACAACTGGAGCCGCAAAAAATCAAAAGCCGTATATAAGTGTTGTAATGAAGGCAACACATGACTTAAGTGTCTATCTTAGCTATATTCGCCTACTATCAAAACGACTGTGTCGCAGGCTGAAGCAAATCTTTGTTGACAGAAATGTTAAAATGTAATATTTATTCTACACATTTCTACAACATTAGAAACCATAAGTAAATCAGAGGCTACTCAGAAGGTGAGATAACTCCTGGAAATTACTGGCTTTCAATGGCCAAAGGTATAGATGTGTGTGTCCAAGTTAAAGTAAACGGCAGGCTGTCTTCTTCTGATAGATTTATTACAATCTTTGGCAAGCTAGGTAATGTTTGCTGTGGTCTGGAACAACATGGCACACAAACAACTATCTGAAATGTGTCATGAGACAGGCAAAACTAACTTGTATACAAAGAGGATAAAAGTAAATTATACAAACCCGTTTCCATATGAGTTGGGAAATTGTGTTGGATGTAAATATAAACGGAATACAATGATTTGCAAATCATTTTCAACCCATATTCAGTTGAATATGCTACAAAGATAACATATTTGATGTTCAAACTGATAAACATTTGTTTTTTTGCAAATAATCATTAACTTTAGAATTTGATGCCAGCAACACGTGACAAAGAAGTTGGGAAAGGTGGCAATAAATACTGATAAAGTTGAGGAATGCTCATCAAACACTTATTTGGAACATCCCACAGGTGAACAGGCAAATTGGGAACAGGTGGGTGCCATGATTGGGTATAAAAGTAGATTCCATGAAATGCTCAGTCATTCACAAACAAGGATGGGGCGAGGGTCACCACTTTGTCAACAAATGCGTGAGCAAATTGTTGAACAGTTTAAGAAAAACCTTTCTCAACCAGCTATTGCAAGGAATTTAGGGATTTCACCATCTACGCTCCATAATATCATCAAAGGGTTCAGAGAATCTGGAGAAATCACTGCACGTAAGCAGCTAAGCCCGTGACCTTCCATCCCTCAGGCTGTACTGCATCAACAAGCGACATCAGTGTGTAAAGGATATCACCACATGCGCTCAGTAACACTTCAGAAACCCACTGTCAGTAGCTACAGTTGGTCGCTACATCTGTAAGTGCAAGTTAAAACTCTCCTATGCAAGGCGAAAACCGTCGGCTTCGCTGGGCCTGAGCTCATCTAAGATGGACTGATACAAAGTGGAAAAGTGTTCTGTGGTCTGACGAGTCCACATTTCAAATTGTTTTTGGAAACTGTGGACGTTGTGTCCTCCGGACCAAAGAGGAAAAGAACCATCCGGATTGTTACAGGCGCAAAGTGTAAAAGCCAGCATGTGTGATGGTATGGGGGTGTATTAGTGCCCAAGACATGGATAACTTACACATCTGTGAAGGCGCCATTAATGCTGAAAGGTACATACAGGTTTTGGAGCAACATATGTTGCCATCCAAGCAACGTTACCATGGACGCCCCTGCTTATTTCAGCAAGACAATGCCAAGCCATGTGTTACATCAACGTGGCTTCATAGTAAAAGAGTGCGGGTACTAGACTGGCCTGCCTGTAGTCCAGACCTGTCTCCCATTGAAAATGTGTGGCGCATTATGAAGCCTAAAATACCACAACGGAGACCCCCGGACTGTTGAACAACTTAAGCTGTACATCAAGCAAGAATGGGAAAGAATTCCACCTAAGAAGCTTAAAAAATGTGTCTCCTCAGTTCCCAAACATTTACTTAGTGTTGTTAAAAGGAAAGGCCATGTAACACAGTGGTGAACATGCCCTTTCCCAACTACTTTGGCACGTGTTGCAGCCATGAAATTCTAAGTTAATTATTATTTGCAAAAAAGAAATAAAGTTTATGAGTTTGAACATCAAATATCTTGTCTTTGTAGTGCATTCAATTGAATATGGGTTGAAAAGGATTTGCAAATCATTGTATTCCGTTTATATTTACATCTAACACAATTTCCCAACTCATATGGAAACGGGGTTTGTATTAAATGAGCTCTTTTTGACTCGGGGGCCGCATTGGGTTAAAACTATTTGGCCGGAGGCCGAGGTGTGTATATACTCTACCGTTCAAAAGTTTGGTGTCACATTGAAATGTCCTTATTTTTGAAGGAAAAGCACTGTACTTTTCAATGAAGATAACTTTAAACTAGTCTTAACTTTAAAGAAATGCACTCTATACATTGCTAATGTGGTAAATGACTATTCTAGCAGCAAATGTCTGGTTTTTGGTGCAATATCTACATAGGTGTATAGAGGCCCATTTCCAGCAACTATCACTCCAGTGTTCTAATGGTACAATGTGTTTGCTCATTGGCTCAGAAGGCTAATTGATGATTAGAAAACCCTTGTGCAATCATGTTCACACATCTGAAAACAGTTTAGCTCGTTACAGAAGCTACAAAACTGACCTTCCTTTGAGCAGATGGAGTTTCTGGAGCATCACATTTGTGGGGTCAATTAAACGCTCAAAATGGCCAGAAAAAGAGAATTTTCATCTGAAACTTGACAGTCTATTCTTGTTCTTAGAAATGAAGGCTATTCCACAAAATTGTTTGGGTGACCCCAAACTTTTTAACGGTAGTATATATATATATATATATATATATATATATATATATATATATATATATATATATATATATATATATATATATATATATATATATATATATATATATATAGTATATGTATATATGTATATATATTTGATATATATATATATATATAGATATATATATATATATATATATATATATATATATATATATATATATATATATATATATATATATATATACGTATACTATATATATATATATATATATATGTATATATATATATATATATATATATATATATATATATATATATATATATATATATATATATATATATTATATATATACTATACTATACTATACTATGATTTTTCTGAGCGGCTAGGAGACACCGTGAGTAGCAAGCGGTACAAAGTGGATAAGGAAAGACAAATTTCATTTTTTTAATTTTTTTTTTTATACTTGGGATTTCCCGCGGGCCTGATTTTGGACGCTGGCGGGCCGGATTCGGCCCGCGGGCCGTAGTTTGGGGACCACTGGCGTAAACAAATAAATATAGAATATAGAGTACGAAAAAAAATTGCAAGAAAATAAACGATGCCAAACATAAAAGGTGTACGTTGCATTTTAATGACTTGCTGAAAGTTAAGTTAATTTAAAATCTTCATTCTCAATGTCCAATTATAGCAAGCGCAACTTTTAAATGGGTCATGTGGGCCTCTGCGGTAAAAGAAGGCCTTTGTATTTGCGGTTCAGACAGAGTTTGGATTCAGGACGTCTGGTGCTTTCACTTAAATATGCCAAGCAGGATTTATGTTTGCAAAAGTATAAGGCTGAAAAGGTCATTAAACAAGATGGAGCAGAGTTACGGGTGTTAGTTTTGCTCTGCGTAAGCTGTCAAAAACAAAATAAATGCACCTCAACGCGTTCCAAACCCTGTCGAAGCACCGTTCTAACATCTTGTCAAAAACATTGCAACAAATTCTTTATACTGCCGAGCGTGCGATGTACATCTGCTCCTCTACGTATGTTTTTGGGGTGTGACATCACTCAGCCAGAGTGCAGGCGGTGGAGAAGACAGGATGCCAGACATTCCTTGAATGCCCCACACAGGATCTCACTTCAGCTTGTGAACACAACCCCTCGGCCCCCGGCCAGTGGAAAAATACAAGCTCGTCTTGCAGGGTCGCATGAGCGAGACTCTTTAGGTGACCACCCGTGGAATATCGGCTGATTGATGCCATTGTTTTACACCGTGTTTGCAAAATTGAGAGACGTAGCAGACGTGCGCGACATCAAACACAATCACACAATGGTGGAGATGAGGAATGGTGGAACAACATCTGGAGTTAACGCAGCGTCACTTGCAAAACAAGATCTAGATCTCTGCGACCGTGCGTAACGTCGCGACATTCCTGTGCGCTGTTCAAGTGTTGGGCTATCAAGAGAAAGATCTGGCCTCTTCTCGGCCGCTTGTCACGCAACCTGGGCCGGACTTAAACTAATAATATGTTTTGTGTTTTGGCAGTTGCCTGGGGCTCCAAGGTTTTCAGTGACCTCAAAACGTACATAAAAAAAAAAACTATTAAGAAAGTCTATTTCTATTTAAAACAGTTATTTTTTTGTCTTAATTTGTGTGCTGCAAAGTAAGATCCAAAACCAGTGAAGTTGGCACGTTGTGTAATTTGTAAATAAAAACAGAATACAATGATTTGCAAATTATTTTCAACTTACCGTATTTTTCTGACTATAAGTCGCTCCGGAGTATAAGTCGCACCGGACGAAAATGCATAATAAAGAAGGAAAAAAACATATATAAGTCGCATTTTTGGGGGAAATGTATTTGATAAAACCCAACACCAAGAATAGACATTTGAAAGGCAATTTAAAATAAATAAAGAATAGTGAACAACAGGCTGAATAAGTGTACGTTATATGACGCATAAATAACCAACTGACAAGGTGCCTGGTATGTTAACGTAACATATTATGGTAAGAGTCATTCAAATGACTATAAGAGAGGAGAAGGGGTTACCTTATGTCAAAAAAAGATTTACGACCTTAAGGTCAAAAGGTCACAGGGGGGTGGGGTGAAGGGGAGGTCAGAAGGAGGCGGGGCTGAGGGGGGAATACACCTTATGTCAAAATGTGATTGATGGCCCTGTAAGAGGAGGGGTGGGGTGAAGGGGAGGTCAGAAGGAGGCGGGGCTGAGGGGGAGACACCTTATGTCAAAATGTGATTGATGGCCCTGTAAGAGGAGGGGTGGGGTGAAGGGGAGGTCAGAGGAAGGTGGGGTTAAGGGGGGAGACACTTTATGTCAAAATGCGATTTACGACTTTTTGAGTATTAACACATGTACGTACACACACACGCATACACTGGTATATGTGAATGGTAAGTCTTTGTTAGTACGAGCATTAAGAGAAAATGGAAAAGATGGAGAAAGCTGTTGTTTCAGTAGGCATGATTAGCGAAACGCCAGTTTCAATTTATAAAAATGATAAAACTTACCACGACGCTACTCGGAAAAGTAGGATTTTTTGGCCTCAGGTCGTTGGGTTTTCCGTGACAGTCTCCGTGCTCCTAAAATCAACGGATCCTATCAGCCTCAGTCGACCGAACCAGACGTCTTTTCTTTGGAGTCTTTTAACTTTGAATGCGGGGTGTTTACTCCGGTGGTGGTGGTTCCTATAGCGGCATGGCGAGAGTGTATGGGAGAAATGAAGGAGAAGATAGACGTCTTGTTTCGAAGCAGCCGAAATTGGAAATGCGTACTGACGACGAAAAGAAGGTTGTCTTTTGAGACCACACCCCCGACGGAGTACGAAAGGACCTCCCCTGCCAATACATCAACCAATAGTATTTAAAAACAATCTTTCTACTAGTCTGATTGGTCAAAACTTTTTACGGGGCTCCTCCCCTTTAAAAACAATACGCCCCGTAATTTTTTGACCAATCCACAACGGTTTCTTTTTTTTCGTACCCTTTAAAAACAAGACAATCTTGCAATTTTGACCAAGCCACATCGGTTCCTTTCTGAACGTGCGATCTCTCAAACAAGAAAATGGCAAACAAGACAAGCAGACGCGTACAGACTTCTTTTATACCACAGGACAAATTTAAACCATCCGTAAACACGGCTGATGAACCATCCGGCATTACGGCTGATGAAGCAGCCCTGAGAGAGATTTTTAATCCTCCCGAGACGATGGTGGATGCAAACGGCGAAGAGACCCCTTCAATTCCGCCGTGTCGCTTCAGCAGATGCTTCGCCAGACAAGGGATGAAAACCTGCGAGGTTACACCGTCTTTGGCAGACAACGATACGGAGGAGGAGGTAAAGGAGAATTGTTTTGTAAACATAACTCCGCCATCATCCCAGCCATCATCTCCGTCACTCTTGGAGCCTACATTGCACATTGACGACGAAACCGACGGGGGTCTGTGGTTGTTTTTCGCCAGCACGGTGAAAACGGCTGTGTTTCATCTCCTCAACCACGCCATCTACAATTTCAGGCAAAGCAAGTGCTACGGTTGCTGGGTAAACCATCCGAGCCAAAGACAACACCAATGCTTGGAACCGTACGAGCAGGACTTTTTGTTGTACAACTACGACGGAGTCATCAGGAGTCTACGCAGGCCTAAATTCATTCAGGCCATTCAATGCTTGCTGATGCTTCGTTGCATCAAGGCTGAGGATTCAAAGGTTGAAGCCTATGCAGACTCTTTGCTGTCTCAACTGGGATCTGAGACAAATATCTGGGGGGCTATAGATGGCATGTACAGCGAGCTGGTGGGAAATGATGAAACGATTTTTGGACATTTGGGTATGGTGACAGAGTGTTGGAAAAAATAAAAAAAGATGGGTAATTATTGGGGAAATCTTGTCAACTTTGTGGAGAACCATGCTGTTGTATACCCATTGACGGACATGATAGAAGCATTTATTTTAAAACGCGACAAACCTCAAAAACTACAAATTATTCTTGACTTTGCCCGCTCTAAGCCCACCTGGGAAACTGTTGTTTCTTATGCTTCTGACTTTGACATTTTTGAAATGATTTTGTTTGAATGGTCTAAAGAAAAGTCTTTTCAACCTTTACCTTGTCATGTGTTTGTTTTATATGCTCTGTTTGTTGATATGACGATGTATCGGCTGCGCTATGGCATCTCCGTTAATGTTTTGTTTGAACTACAAAAACTACATAATGCGATTAAATGTACCTACGGTATACCTGTTTTATATCAAACGTTGATTATAGTTTATAGTTTATAGAAAAATTGTTTTAGATACAATGTGTTGTTTTTTATAATAAAAACAAAATGTTTTAGATACACTGTGTTGTTTTTTATAATAAAAACAAAATGTTTTAGATACACTGTGTTGTTTTTTTATAATAAAAACAAAATGTTTTAGATACACTGTATTGTTTTTTTATGAATGAATAAAAGAAATGTGTACCAAGCAAACCGAGGTCATTTTTCTGTGTCTTTCCACAATGAACAAAGCTATGGAAAAAGCGTACTATACACCCGCACACCCTGGTAGTTTTGGAGGGGTAGATCGACTCCGTAGAGCTGTACAGGATGAAACGGGGCAACATGTCAAAAGAGAAAAAGTTCAAGAATATTTAATGGGTCAAGATGCCTATACACTCCATCAACCGGTTCGCATCAATTTTCCAAGAAACAGAGTCTTTGTACCTAGACCATTAAATCAATTTCAAGCTGACCTTTGTGACATGCAAGCCTTGGCTAAATATAACGACGGTTTTAATTATTTAATAACGGTCATTGATGTATTTTCCAAGAAGGCTTACGCAAGGGTTTTGAAGAGAAAGACAGCCGAGGATGTGGTTAATTCGTTTCAATCGGTGTTAGAGGAAAGCCAAATCCCTCTTAAACTACAAACTGACGCGGGAAAAGAATTTTTTAACAAAAGTTTTCAAGCTCTGATGAAGAAATACAATATTGTACATTTTTCTACAGCCAGCGATCTCAAAGCCTCGGTGGTTGAAAGATTTAATCGTACTTTGAAAGGAAAAATGTGGAGATATTTTACAGCCAATAATACTAGGCGGTACCTAGACGTCTTACAAGACTTGTTAAAAAGCTACAACCACGGATATCACAGCAGTATTAAAATGAAACCCGCTGATGTAACTTTGGAAAATACTCCTCAAGTGTTTGAAAATCTTTATGGTTCAAACACAGCGTCCAAACACAAATACAAATTTGTCACGGGAGATACGGTGAGAATATCTAAAGTGAGAGGAGTATTTGATAAAAAATACGAACAAAGTTTTACAAACGAGGTGTTTACAATAAACAGACGTCTCCCTCGCACTCCCCCTGCATACAAACTGAAAGATTTTGACGGAGAAATAATAGAGGGTTCTTTTTACGAAGCCGAACTCCAAAAAGTAAAAGAGAGCGAGAACAAGCTCTACCACGTGGAAGAAATTTTAAAACGACGGACGGTTAATGGCAAAAAACAAGTTCTAGTGCGCTGGAAAAACTGGCCCGAAAAATTCAACAGTTGGGTGGACGCTGACCACCTTACAAATGTATAAAACAATCTGATGCCATGATGAGACTCCCAGTCGTGAGGACAAAAGATCAACGAGCATTATGGATCATTCCTACGAGGGTTTTTACCTCACCTTACCTTCAAATGCCAGCCTCAATGTGTTTAAAAAAAACAAAAGTTCCCATTACCAGATAGATTTAACTCAACATATAGATTTAGCAGGGTCATGGGAGGTGGGGTTAACAGAGATTTCATACCCTCACTCATGGTATAATGTTCGTAGCGGGGTGTTTTATGAATGGATGAAGATACCCCCACCTGAGCCCAACTCTTCTAAGGATTCTAGCAAGAGCCCTGTATTTAACTCACAAGTTTTTCATTCTCATACTTTATACAAAGAAGCGGATGAAAATTCTAACAGGCGTCCCGTAAACATCCCTCAAGATGGGGTAGTTTTACCCCTTCGGGCGCGCGAGACCTCTAAAACCGGGCACACCTTTAAACGAAGGGAAGGAGGGGTACACCCCGCACAAGATGATGCCACATCAGAAGACGACTCGCAAGTTTTTCATTTTCCTACCTTAAACACAGAAGCGGATGAGGATTCTAACACGGGTCCCGTAAACATCCCTCAAGATGGGGTAGTTTTTTGTCAAGAAATGAGAGGAGGGTGTTATGAGACCGTTAAACGATTCATAAATGAGCTGAATGAATCTTTACAAAAAATTGACCCTGATGTGAGGATAGCCTTTGACGACGTTAAAAAACGAATCTCCTATCAATCAGGGGGTCAAACTATTTTTTGTTTTCCCCCTCCCCTGGCTTACATTATGGGAGTGGAACCAGGAAAGTGGATCAAGTTTGACCGAGGGTCGGCCCCCTATCCGATGGATATAAATGCTGGTTTCAACCATCTTTACTGTTACACTGACGTGGTGCGTCCTCAGATAGTAGGCGACGTTTATGCACCTCTCTTGAGAATCGTGAGTGTACAAGGAGCTTATGGAGACGTTGTCACCAAGTATTTTAACCCTGTCTACTATTTACCCGTCTCGAAAAATCACATTGAAAACATACGGGTGGAGATTAAATCTGATCAGAACAAATACGTCGACTTTACCTTTGGCAAGACTATTGTGAAGCTCCACTTTAGACCCGTCAGAAAGTAAAAACAACAACATTGAAAATGAGTCAACCCATGCACAACCCTCTACGTTTAGTGGGTTATTATGAAAGCCAAGTGGGGGGTTCCCTCCCCGGTTTCGCAGGTTCGCCTGTGATGTACGGGCGTGGGATAGGCTCTGTGTTTTCAAGGTTGTTTCGTTTTGTTTCGCCTCTGGTGAAAAGAGGTTTCGCCTTGGCCAAACCTCATCTTAAAACAGCGGCAAAAAATATCGCTTCCGACGTATTCAGTCAAGCCGTTGGAAAAACGGGTCGAGGAGTACAAGATGGATCGGGGGGAATAATGGTCCTGGCTAGACAACCCCGAAAGAGACCCCCAGGGCGACGTGTCTCGAGGGTTAATAAAAAACGTAGACGCCTAGGGAAAAAAAAATCAGTCGGCGAAAGACTTACAAAGAGAAGGACCACTGACACCTCGCACGATATATTTTAAAAAAAGATGGCTCTTTTACATCAAAATTCATCCGAATGCACGATGGCTGAACTGGATTTATTTTCAGCTCCTATGACTCAAATGTCTATCGAAGATAAAACCTACACAGAAGTACGACCATTATCTGCCATATCAGATGGAGGACCTATCGAATTTTTTATCCCGGGAGAAGGTGAAAAGTACTTGGATCTGAATGACACATTACTTTACCTGCGGGTTAAAATTACCCGCGCCGATGGAACAAATATCCCCAACGACGCAAACGTGGGTCTCATCAATTATCCTCTAAACACCATCTTTAGCCAATGCGACATTATGCTCGGGGATAGACTGATTTCTCAATCCAGCGCCACTCACCCCTACAGAGCAATAATTGAAACGCTACTAAACTATTCTGAAGCTACCCTCAGAAGTCAATTTTCTGCTGGTTTATTTTACAAAGACACCGCCGCCTCTATAGACTCTATAGCAGGGGTAAATGGACCCAACAAAGGACTTAACATTAGAAGCGGTTACACGGTCGAATCTAAAGAAGTTCACCTGCTGGGACCGCTTCATGCCGACATTTTTTTCAGCGAGAGACTCCTTCTCAACTCGGTGGATGTGAAAATCAAACTCACGCGCGCCAGTGACGCCTTTTGTCTCATGGGAGCTGTGGACAGTACTTTTTGTCTAAAAGTGCTGGGCGCTTCTCTCTTTACAAAAAAGGTCACCGTTTCTCCGGCCGTGCGATTGGGGCACGCCTCAGCCTTACTCAAAGGAAACGCGCTCTACCCTTTGTCAAGGGTCAGCGTAAAAACGTACTCTATCCCTGAAAATTCCAGAGTATGTACCCAAGAAAATTTGTTTTTGGGGACGATGCCTAAATACGTTGTTTTGGGCATGGTGAATCACGAAGCTTTCACAGGAAGAAGGGATCTCTCCCCCTTTAATTTTCAGCATTTTAATGCAGAATACATCACTCTCTGTCAAGCAGGAAAACAAATTCCCTCCAAAGCTTTTCAACCTCAATTTAACCAGGGGGCTTCAGTTAGAGAGTTTTACAACATTTTTAGTGCTACAGGGAGGCATCTGAAAGATTTACCTCTATGCATAAACAGACAAGATTTTGAGCGGGGGTATTCGTTGTTCGTGTTTAATCTTAATCCGGGAGAGGACAGCGACGCATTGTCCAGGGTTTCAAACGGAACTTTAAGACTGGAAATGAGATTCAGAGTGCCCTTACCCAACACGGTCACTCTTGTGGTTTACGCCTGCTACGACTCTATTTTGGAAATTGATTCTAAACGACAAGTGCTGGTGGATTATTATTGATGTTGGAAATGAATAACCATCAATTGGAGAAGCTTTTGCAACAAGTGTTGGGGGATGTTTTTTGTGGTGTATGGGCCTCCGACCAACTCATCTCGCTGACTCACTCCTTCACCCCACCCTCCTACTTTATCGTCAACACTCACGAAGGACATCGGCCGGGGGAGCACTGGTTATCGATGACTCTGGAAGAAGATGGGACCGCCACTTTTTTTGATTCTTATGGATTTTCTCCCAATTTCGACTACTATCCACGGAGCATCTTGAGCTTTTTGGAAAATCGGTCTGATCGGATATTGTACCATGACCTCCAGCTTCAACACCCTTTGTCCGTAGTGTGTGGTCAACACTGCGTTTATTATCTGTACCATCGATTTTGTGGACTGTCTTTTAAACAAGTTTTGTCTTTATACGATGATGATGTAGTAAAAAATGATCTTGAAGCATATACCCTGGTTAAAAAATTGCAACGATGTACTTGCTTAAATAAGAATAATAGTAGGAGCTGCAACGTACAATCCGTCTGTTGTTTAGAAACTTTTTTGAATCGTTGAAATGAAAATGCTGTACACAATGCGTTTGATGAATAAAAACATTTTATTAAAACAAAAGTTTATGTCACATCATTCAAGGTTTAACCAACGCGGGGATAATGTCACTTTTTTACTTTTTCTTTTCCTCTCAGGGGTTAGAAATGTTTCATTTTCCAAACCAACCCGTTTCTCTTCTTTATTCCATGCCGGTTCAAACTCCACACCCGCTTTTAGACGTCTGTATTGATCTCGTGCTCCTGGGTTATGAATGGTTGAGACAGGGACGTTTAGCTCCGACAACGCTGTTAAAAATGTTTTCCATCCCTCGGGTGGACGGTTTTGTGGTCTTTTGGTCCGTTGCATTAGGTGTTTTAGTAAATCGATCATATGAGATCCTTGCACCGGTGTTCCGCTTTGAACAAACTCTCCTTTGGCGGTCCATCCCTTATCATTCTCGGATAATTTTTTCATAATGTACTCGGCATTGCTACGATCGCGATGGGGGAGGTTTTTTATAACTTGGACCATCGTGACATCCTCCGGCTCCCCGGCTGTGTTCCTTGGTTTATCCAGCGTTTTATCATCAGGGAAGTTCCACGGGTCATCCTTTGAATCCTTGTGTAAAGTCACAGTCATCTTTTTTTCCTCACGCTGGCCCTGCTTTACCAAACTAAGATATCTTTGCATTAAGGTGTCGTACATTTTTATTTTTTCATGAGGATTCATTCCATGTTCGTTTAAGACGGTTTTCATTTTAGCGTCCAGATCATCCTCTGCCGAGTGTCTGATGCTCTGCTCAGTTCGAGTTAAACGATTTAATTGGTGGGGAGATAGGAGAAACATTTTTTGAGCCTTTTTCATCTTTAACCTTTTCCACTCAATCCTCCGATAAGACTTCCTATAAACGGTATGATTGTAGAGAGCAAGGGTAAAAGAAAACCGCCCGACTGTTTCATTAGAGTCTGACGTTTGCGTTCTAGTCCGGTCCTTTTATCAGCCAGCAGTCTGATGATTTTCTTTTGTTTTTTAAGTTTAGCAAATTGCGATGGAGATAAGGGAACATTACCCTTTAAAATGTTTAAAGCAATTTCACACAGCGTCCTAATAAAGTCTGGAGACCCGTAACTCAAAATGTCTCGACGTTTTTGAGGCGCTGCATGGTACAGAGCTTTTAACATAGGACCATTCCTTTTTACACGCTTTGACATTTTTGAAATTATGTTTTTGGCACGTACACAACAGGCCACTGATGCGGAAGCAAGCCCGACCTTAGTCTGTATTGATCTGGGCAAAAAGGTGTCAGGTCAACCAGTAAATACCCATGCTCGTCCAAAGTAGCGTCCGCAAAACTTTCCAAGAAAAAACTTTTTTGTGAGGGAAACATTTGCTGAGCCAACACGTTAATCTGCAATCTGTCCCTCGGGTTCTTAAACAGTATCATATAATTACAGTTTAAGCTAATTGTGCGTGAAAATTTACCTTGATGAAAAACATTCTGGGTCAGCATCATAACGCTCATATTTCGATGATGTCTGTACTGAGTGAAAATTTTAACCACTTCAGGATGATTGGAAGCTTCAAAAATAACATCGTCCAAAATAACCAAATGAGTCTGATCGTACGGAAACAAGTTTTCATCTTCAAAAGAATCAGGCAATCCTTTAACAAATTTTATTTTTTTATTCATCTTTTTTAGTTCAGCATAGATGGGCTGGAAGGAAGTATAAATCCACACAATGTTATCGGGTACAGAATTCATGACATGTTCACAATTTTCCAATATACGTTTTACAAAAAAAGTCTTTCCACAACCGCTAGGCCCTACAATCAAGCATGAAAAAGGTGTATAAAATCTAGGCTCAAAGTCTACTTGTTCCATTTTTTCAATATTTTTTCTAATACCCAAATGGCAACGTTTTTCCGTTAGAAAAGAGACGTCTCTTGTCGTACACCACTCTAAACTTCTTTTCAAATGAAGTGTTTTTTAAAAGGAAGCCCCTTTTATCGCGAACAATTTGTTGATGTGGCGTGTATATCTCACCCGTTTCCTCTCCCTGTAGATAACCCTCCACCAAATCTTTGACACTGTCAAAGTTGACCCTCTCGCAACACTCACGGGTTTGAGTGATTCCCTTGGCACGCAGCACAGTTTTTTTACCCTGAAGGGTTTGGTAGGCATAACTCTTTGGACCGGCAGAGGCAAATTCTTGAATGCTGTCGCCCCCCAACTCATCCGTCAACTCCCCTAGATGTAAGACGTTAATGTGTTTTGTATTTCTGATAAATTCCCGAAGCTGTCGTTAGTGTTGTTTTGTTTGTATTTATTGTCGCTATTTTGACCGTCCTCAAAACATTGATTACTAGTTTTTTTTACCAGCACTTTTCTCGTCATTTTTACCTTTCAATGTTTTCTTAAACCTTAAAAAAGAACTACATGTCTTCAGCTCCTCACTGAGCTTGTTCCATCATTAAACTCCTAAAACTGAAATACATTTGTATTTTATATTCGTTTTTACTTTACCTTTTTCAAAAATCAATATACTCCGTAAATTATAGTTTTCTCCTCTTAATTTAAATAACCTAAAAATACAAGCTAAAAGGCTAATGTTCTTTACACAAAACATAATTTCCATTGTTTTTAAAAACACAATATTTAAACATTTTTAACACCTTAAAACTTATAAATAACAGATTGGTATGTTCATAGTAGCACACTTTGTGTATTATTCTAACGACCCCTTTTTTAAAGTTTAATTAATGGGTCCATGTTTGTTTTATAAACATTTCCCCAAACTTCAACACAATATGTTAAATATAAAAAATAAAACAATAATATAACATATGCAAAATACTCGCCACTTTAACACTCGCACCCAAAAACAAACCCCCACCTCCTAAGTACGACCCCGCCTACTTCTAAGAGCGCCAAATTCATTTTGCAAAAAGACAGTCTAGTGTGAACATCTCCTACAGCCGCTTAAAAAACATGCAAAAAGCAACAACAACAAAAAAACTTACCGCAGATAGGTGTAGGACTTTTGTCGTCTTTTTCGATGATGTTGTCCTCGAGCAAGTCTTCGGTGTGGAGAGTATTTTGTGGGAAAAACCCCTCTTCTTTCACCGCGAGCAAGCCTTCAGCCTCCGCTGGAACGTCATTGGTGAGTAGCTCTTCAATGGCGGGACATTCGGCGTCTTTTTTGACAATGTTGTCCCGGCACAATTCTTCAATGATGGCACTCTTTTGTAGTAAAAAAGCTTCCTCGTCTTCATCCTCTTTTGCAACCAGTTCTTCAATGTCAACCTCCTCGACACTTTTTGGCGGGAGACCCGTTAAAGGCGTCCAACGCGCCAGAGGCATAAAAATCTGTAAGTAAATGTATATATATATATATATATATTGTATGTTTTTTCTTGTAAAAATGAAAATCTGACTCCTCAAATTGTGATTGTAAAAAAGCAATCACTTTAGATTCTTCCCACAAGCCCTCTATAAAACAAAATAATGAATACGCATAATATTAAACAACACCCCGAAAGTCATTTTCCAACTTTGTAAGATCAAACGGACATAGTTTTTTTCAGTTTAAATATCTACTGCTCGCTAGTGTTACCGTATCTGAGTTATTATACAAAAATATATTTCAATCGTCCTGCAACTTTACTGGGGCGTTTTGGACATGTCAGCACCCCCGGACTCACGATGCCTGCGGCGGGACTTGTTGGAGTGGTATCCGGGTGTAATTTTTAGACATTTTGGGGACTTTTGACCACTTTTCCAACTTTTCTCCACATACCAACCATTTGCTGACAGTGTGTGTGTGTGTGTGTGTGTGTGTAATATGACTCTCTCAGTCTTAGGTCCCCCCCAAAATTAACACCCACTCCTCTTCCAGAGCCAAGTGTGTGCGTGTGATTTCATCCCGCCAAAAAAAAACAACTAACAATAAAAATGGTAACTTTGTTTAAAAATATTTATTCATACCGTAAGTATATTGTATGTTTTTTCTTGTAAAAATGAAAATCTGACTCCTCAAACTGTGTTTGTAAAAATGCACTCGCTTTAAAATCTTCCCATATTCCCTCTATAAAACAAAATAATGAATATGCATAATATTAAACAACACCCCGAAAGTCATTTTCCAACTTTGTAAAATCAAACGGACATAGTTTTTTTCCAGTTTAAATATGCTTGAGTACCTAATCTAAAAAACATATGTTTGTTAAGAACCTGTTTTAAAAGACATGGTTGCTTGCTTCGGCAAATTCTCCCGCCTTAAATCTGTCTCTACCACTCTCTTTGAGCATAGTTTTGTCAGCAAAAAAGCACCTGTCTCTACCTATCTCTTCGAGCATGGTTTTGTCAATAAAAACCAGCTGTCAACAATAAACCGCATACCAACCAATTTGCTGTGTGTGTGTGTGTGTGTGTGTGTGTGTGTGTGATTTTATCCCGCCAAAAACAAAAAAATAAAAACTATCAATAAAGATGGTAACTTTCCTTAAAATATTTATTCATACCCTAATTGTGCTGTTTCTTACGCGTGTATTTTTTAAACATGTTCATGACTTTTGCTGTGCATGTCTTCTCACTGCTGCTGTGCTGCTGTGAAAGTCCCAAAAGGGTGTTCTTATCCCTCCAAACTCTCTCTCTCTGTTTATAATGCATATTTTTTGCTAGATTTACTCTCTATTTAATCCAAAGAAAAAAACTAACCATCAATAGTAAATTTTTACCATCGGTCTCCAAACTACGGCCCTACCCCAAACGCGATACGCCGACGTCCAAAATCCAGCCCCCTATTTTTTGAGATATTTTAGATTTTTCTGGACATATTGGGCATCCATAGACTCACGAGGTCAGCGGCGAGACTTATGGTAATGGTATCAGTGTCATTTTTGAACATTTTCATGACTTTTGACCACTTTTCCAACAAATTAGTCAAAAAATGAGGGGCTTATTGTTTTCAAAGGGGAGGAGCCCCGTAAAAAGTTTCGACCAATCAGACTAGTAGAAAGATTGTTTTCAAATACTATTGGTTGATGTATTGGCAGGGGAGGTCCTTTCGTACTCCGTCGGGGGTGTGGTCTCAAAAGACAACCTTCTTTTCGTCGTCAGTACGCATTTCCAATTTCGGCTGCTTCGAAACAAGACGTCTATCTTCTCCTTCATTTCTCCCATACACTCTCGCCATGCCTCTATAGGAACCACCACCACCGGAGTAAACACCCCGCATTCAGAGTTAAAAGACTCCAAAGAAAAGACGTCTGGTTCGGTCGACTGAGGCTGATAGGATCCGTTGATTTTAGGAGCACGGAGACTGTCACGGAAAACCCAACGACCTGAGGCCAAAAAATCCTACTTTTCCGAGTAGCGTCGTGGTAAGTTTTATCATTTTTATAAATTGAAACTGGCGTTTCGCTAATCATGCCTACTGAAACAACAGCTTTCTCCATCTTTTCCATTTTCTCTTAATGCTCGTACTAACAAAGACTTACCATTCACATATACCAGTGTATGTGTGTGTGTGTGTACGTACATGTGTTAATACTCAAAAAGTCGTAAATCGCATTTTGACATAAAGTGTCTCCCCCCTTAACCCCACCTTCCTCTGACCTCCCCTTCACCCCACCCCTCCTCTTACAGGGCCATCAATCACATTTTGACATAAGGTGTCTCCCCCTCAGCCCCGCCTCCTTCTGACCTCCCCTTCACCCCACCCCTCCTCTTACAGGGCCATCAATCACATTTTGACATAAGGTGTATTCCCCCCTCAGCCCCGCCTCCTTCTGACCTCCCCTTCACCCCACCCCCCTGTGACCTTTTGACCTTAAGGTCGTAAATCTTTTTTTGACATAAGGTAACCCCTTCTCCTCTCTACTATAACATATAGAACATGCTATACGTTTACCAAACAATCTGTCACTCCTAATCGCTAAATCCCATTAAATCTTATACGTCTAGTCTCTTACGTGAATGAGATAAATAATATTATTTGATATTTTACGGTAATGTGTAAATAATTTCACACATAAGTCGCTCCTGAGTATAAGTCGCACCCCCGGGCCAAACTATGAAAAAAACTGCGACTTATAGTCCGAAAAATACGGTAGTTGCTTTGTAGATACGCTGAGATGATGTCTAAATTCATTGTGTTCTTCAAGGTGTTTTTGAAACTCACCAATTTTTTCCTCAGAATTTTCAACTAGAAGTGTTTTGTCAAAAGGATTATTTGTGATATGTACATTTTCAGAATGTGCTTGTTCCATTTTGGGCCAAAGTCAAACAAAGAAAAACTATCTGAAGTTGTCGTAGCTTTATTTTTAGGTTGTTATGCCATGATTTTACCACGTGAGAATAGATTTTCCTCCATGCGGCCCCTGAGCTAAAATGAGTTTGACACCCTTGGGCTAGACCTTTATTTATCCCACAATGAGGGAATTATGTGGTTGCAGTACAGATTTTTACATTCAGTAACAAAAGTCAAATGGAACTAGATGAGGCAATTCCTCAAGGAATCGCGTGTGAATGCTCCAATACTGACGTTGAACTGAAATCCTGGAAAAAAATTTAAGAATTGTTGAAGTAGAGCACACAATTCCCAAACAGGCTGAATATTTTGAAGTTGGAACAGTTTGAATCAGATGAAAAATGTGGGAGTTGTGGAACTTGGAAGAATGTCCCATTGATTTCAATGGGAATTTCCAAAAAATTTGGGGATTTCGGGAAAAGCAGGAATTTTTTTGAAAATGGTCAAAAAAACTTGAATGATCTGAAAAGGTCGGTGTTGGAATTTTTCAAATCGGTCGAGAAATGTTGAAGTACAAACATTTTTAATTGAGAAATGGTATTACTGTATTCCTAATTTCAGGAAAACCAGGAATTTTTCAACTTCGTTTTTTGTCCTAATTAAGACAAATGTTTTGACGGTTGAAATGGGTTTAAAAATGTGAAAGAGTAGAAGCCAGAAAAAAAAAGGTTCGAAAAAATGAGAATTTTGGGAATTCCTGGAATTTTTTTGAACTTGGAAAAATATTAGTTTGAATGTCCATAATGAGCGGAATATGTTGAAGGTGGAATGGTTTTAATTGGTTGAAAAATGTGGAAATGGTGGAAGTTTGAAAAATGGCCAATTCATTTTGAACGGGAAAAATGTCCCGGAAAACCTGGAATTCTAGGGAAATCTGGGAATTTTTCCAGTTTGAAAAACAACTGGGTTTTTTTCCTAATTAAGAGGAATCTTTTCACGGTAGAACGATTGAAGTGGGTTGAAAAATGTGGAAGGAGTAGTCGCCAGAAAAAAGGGTCAAAAGAGGGTTTGAAAAAACGGGAATTCTGGGAATTCCTGGATTTTTTTTTAACTTGGAAGGATAATAGTTTGAATGTCCAGGATGAGTGGAATATGTTGAAGGTAGAATTATTTTAATCGGTTGAAAAATGTGGAAAAGGTTTGAGTTTGAAAATTGGCCAATTCGTTTTGAAAGGGCAAAAATGTCCCGGAAAACCTGGAATTCTGGGAAATCTGGGAATTTTTCCAGTTCAAAAAACAACTGCGTTTTTTGTCCTAATTAGGAGGAATGTTTTCACTATAGAACAATCGAACTGGGTGGAAAAATGTGGAAGGAGTTGTCGCCAGAAAGAAAGGGTCAAAAAAGGGTTTGAAAAAACGGGAATTCTGAGAATTCCTGGAATGTTTTTGAACTTGGAAAAATAATATTTTGAATGTCCAGGATGAGTGGAATATGTTAAAGGGGGAATGTTTTAATCGGTTGAAAAATTTGGAAATGGTGGAAGATTGAAAAATGGCCCGGAAAACCTGGAATTTTGGGACATCTTGGAATTTTCCCAACTTCCAAAAACAACTTTGTTTTTTTTCCTAATCAAGAGGAATCTTTTCACTGTAGAACGGTTGAAGTGGGTTGAAAAATGTGGAAGGAGTAGTCGCCAGAAAAAAACGGTCAAAAAAGGGTTTGAAAAAACGGGAATTCCTGGATTTTTTTTTTATTTGGAAGAATAATAGTTTGAATTTCCAGGATGAGTGGATATGTTGAAAGTGGAAGGGTTTTAATCGGTTGAAAAATGTGGAAATGGTGGAAGTTTGAAAAATGGCCAATTCATTTTGAATGGGAAAAATGTCCCGGAAAACCTGGAATTCTGGGAAATTTGGGATTTTTTCCAGTTTGAAAAAACAATTTGTTTTTTGTCCTAATTAAGAGGAATATTTTGACGGTGGAACGGTTTAAGTGGGTTGAAAAATGTGAAAGGAGTAGTCGCCACAAAAAAAGGGTCAAAAAAGGACTTGAAAAAAATGAGAATTCTGGGAATTCCTCAAAATTCTTTTAACTTGGAAGAATAATAGTTTGAATTTCCAGGATGAGTGGAATATGTTGAAGGTGGGAATGTTTTAATCGGAGGAAAAATGTGGAAATGGTGGAAGATAGAAAAATGGCCCTGAAAACCTGGAATTCTGGGAAATCTTGGAATCTTTCCAGTTCGAAAAACAACTTTGTTTTTTGTCCTAATCAAGAGGAATCTTTTGACGGTAGAACGGTTGAAGTGGGTTGAAAAATGTGGAAGGAGTAGTTGCCAGAAAAAGGGTCAAAAAAGGGTTTGAAAAAACAGGAATTCTGGGAATTCCTGGAATTTCTTTTAACTTGGAAGAATAATGGTTTGAATGTCCGGGATGAGTGGAATATGTTGAAAGGGGAATGGTTTTAATCGGTTGAAAAATGTGGAAATGGTGGAAGTTTGAAAAATGGCCTGGAAAACCTGGAATTCTGGGAAATCTTGGAATGTTTCCAGTTTGAAAAACAACTTTGTTTTTTGTCGTAATTAAGAGGAATGTTTTGACGGTGGAACACTTGAAGTGGGTCGAAAAATGTGAAAGGAGTAGTCGCCAGAAAAAAAGGGTCAAAAAAGGTTTTGAAAAAACGGGAATTCTGGGAATTCCTGGAATTTTTTTTTAGCTTGGAAGAATAATAGTTTGAATTTCCAGGATGAGTGGAATATGTTGAAGGGGTAATGTTTTAATCGGATGAAAAATGTGGAAATGGTATAAGATTGAAAAATGGCCCGGAAAACCAGGAATTCTGGGAAATATTGGAATTCTTCCAGTTCGAAAAACAACATTGTTTTTTGTCCTAATTAAGAGGATTGTTTTGACGGTGAAAAGGTTGAAGTGGGTCGAAAAATGTGGAAGGAGTAGTTGCCAGAATAAAAGGGTCAAAAAAGGGTTTGAAAAAACGGGAATTCCTGGAATTTTTTTTAACTTGGAAGAATAATAGTTTGAATTTCCAGGATGAGTGGATATGTTGAAGGTTTGATGGTTTTAATCGGTTGACAAAATATATATATGAAAATCTTTTGCAGTGGAACGGTTGAAGTGGGTTGAAAAATGTGAAAGGAGTAGTCGCCAGAAAAAAAGGGTCAAAAAAGGGTTTGAAAAAATGGGAATTCCTGGAATTTGTTTGAACTTGAAAAAATAATAGTTTGAATTTCCAGGATGGGTGGATATGTTAAAGGGGGAATGGTTTTAATCGTTTGACAAAATGTGGAAATGGTGGAGGATTGAAAAATGGCCAATTCATTTTGAATGGGAAAAATGTCCCGGAAAACCTGGAATTCTGGGAAATCTGGGATTTTTGGGAATTTGTCCAGGGAAAGCCTGCGATTCCCGAATAGGCTGAACAGTTTGAAGTTGGAAGAAGTGGAATAAATAGATTAATTTGGTGTAGAAAACCATGTGTGTGGAGCATTCACACAATGATAAATTAAAAATGAGTAATAAATAAGGCAGATCAAAGCCATCACTTAAGTGTGTGGTAAAGTCTTGTGGCTTCAAAGAACCTGTTTGCAGTGTGGATGTAAGAGTCCAATGCTGAAGCAGCTACTCAGTGTTGCACATTAGACTGTATGAGAGTGTGAGTGTGTGAAGGGTTACAACTAACCAGAGGCCACTGTTACTAATCTACTTACAGGTTTACTGTAGGTGAGTATTGTGCCATGACATCAATGCGTGGACTAAGTCTGGGTCAATATTTTCCGTGTGTGTCTGCGCCTAAATGGATTTAATCCAGTTTCAGGGTGCTGTTAAGTCTGGGAAGTAGAACTAGTCACAATTCTGCATAGTTGTTAGGTGGAAGACATACGGTCAACAATCCTGTAAGTTTGCATGCTAAGTTTTCATTTTTGAAATCAACACATTTCTGTGTGAACCCAGCTTGCTTGGAATGTTTTCTCCGGCAACTGCAACCAAGTGCCATCACCACACTGCAAAAAGTCAGTGTTCAAAAACAAGAAAAAAAAAATACAAAAATGAGGGGTATTTTATTTGAACTAAGCAAAATTATCTGCCAATAAAACAAGAAAATTCGGCTTGTCAAGACTTTCCAAAACAAGTCAAATTAGCTAACCTCAATGAACCCCAAAATACCTTTAAAATAAGTATATTCTCACTAATAACAAGTGCACTTTTCTTGGTAGAAAAAAAAGAGACCTTTTTGCTCAATATGTTGAAAAATATTCTTAAATTAAGTAAATGCTAGTGCCATTATTTTGACATAATGATAGGCACTCGGCATCATGATTTATTTTTTTCATGCTTGAAGTAAAAAATTATTACTTTCAAAAAGTAGTTTTATACTTGTGAGTGTTGATGACACAGCTTTGCATCAGTTGATATTCTAGTTTCAAGCATGTTTTACTCAATATACAATACCGTTCAAAAGTTTGGGGTCACATTGAAATGTCCTTATTTTTGAAGGAAAAGCACTGTACTTTTCAATGAAGATAACTTTAAACTAGTCTTAACATTAAAAAAATACACTCTATACATTGCTAATGTGGTAAATGGCTATTCTAGCTGCAAATGTCCCGTTTTTGGTGCAATATCTACATAGGTGTATAGAGGCCCATTTCCAGCAACTATCACTCCAGTGTTCTAATGGTACAATGTGTTTGCTCATTGGCTCAGAAGGCTAATTGATGATTAGAAAACCCTTGTGCAATCATGTTCACACATCTGAAAACAGTTTAGCTCGTTACAGAAGCTACAAAACTGACCTTCCTTTGAGCAGATTGAGTTTCTGGAGCATCACATTTGTGGGGTCAATTAAAAGCTCAAAATGGCCAGAAAAAGAGAACTTTCATCTGAAACGTGACAGTCTATTCTTGTTCTTAGAAATGAAGGCTATTCCACAAAATTGTTTGAGTGACCCCAAACTTTTGAACGGTAGTGTAGGTCATCAAATCTCAGCAACAAGCTGTAATATCTTACTGAGATCATTTAGGACCAAAACCCTTAAAATACACTACCGTTCAAAAGTTTGGGGTCACCCAAACAATTTTGTGGAATAGCCTTCATTTCTAAGAACAAGAATAGACTGTGGAGTTTCAGATGAAAGTTCTCTTTTTCCGGCCATTTTGAGCGTTTAATTGACCCCACAAATGTGATGCTCCAGAAACTCAATCTGCTCAAAGGAAGGTCAGTTTTGTAGCTTCTGTAACGAGCTAAACTGTTTTCAGATGTGTGAACATGATTTCACAAGGGTTTTCTAATCATCAATTAGCCTTCTGAGCCAATGAGCAAACACATTGTACCATTAGAACACTGGAGTGATAGTTGATGGAAATGGGCCTCTATACACCTATGTAGATATTGCACCAAAAACCAGACATTTGCAGCTAGAATAGTCATTTACCACATTAGCAATGTATAGAGTGTATTTCTTTAAAGTTAAGACTAGTTTAAAGTTATCTTCATTGAAAAGTACAGTGCTTTTCCTTCAAAAATAAGGACATTTCAATGTGACCCCAAACTTTTTAACGGTAGTGTAAGTAAAACACTCTAACATAAAATCTGCTTAGTGCAGTGGTTCTTAACCTGGGTTCGATCGAACCCTAGGGTTTCGTGAGTCGGCCTCAGGGGTTCGACAGAGCCTCTGCCGCGGAGTTCAAGACACGCCCGACTCATCGTGTAAATAAAAACTTCTCCCTGTCGGCGTATTATGGATACCCCCAAAACAATGTTCCCTCTAATTTTTTATATGTGTGAGCAAACGCAAAAACTCCTTGAGCATTCGGTAGAGCGCATGTGAGTGATGTCAGACGTGCACATACACTGTGGTCACACCTGCAGCACACCTGTCCCAAACCTGACTAAATAACAAGTTCAATGTTTTATTATTATAATCAAATGACAGCAGTCATTTCCATGAGATTATTTTCTAATATAAGTGTTTTGGCCCACTTACAATGTTATGTTATGTTATATTGTTTTTCATGAGCTGTGTACGACTATTGTATGTCTGGGTGGGGGGGGTCCTACTTTAAAAATAATGTGTACCCCTTTCAGATATCGCATTTAGTTCCCACTTAAACATTCACATGTTGCACAATGAGATGTAAACATGGGATTATGTGTACATTCCTGTAACTTTCCGTTTGTAAAATATATATGTATTAGTATTTCTTTAATATAACAACATCATTTTATGATTACGGTTCGGGTTCGGGGAATGCGCATATGAAACTGGTGGGGTTCGGTACCTCCAACAAGGTTAAGAACCACTGGCTTAGTGAGAAGAATGATCTTATCAGACAGAAAATAAGCAAATATCACCCTTATTTGAGATATTTAATCTTACTTAGATTTCAGTTTTTGCAGTGCAAGTACACACTTCCCTATTATGCACTACACGGTTTTTAGTCTTTTTTTGTTTTGACAACGTTGTCTTTTTTCTTTTTTTTTACACCTTTATTAGACGGCGTCGTCTTAGCCATTTGTTTACATGACAGCAGTATTTTGCAGCCTTGAAACAGGTTGAAAAGAGGAAGTTACTGTTTCCTTGTAAATACCAGAAACTAGTCTGACATGCATTTTTACGACCTTTTTAACACCTCCAGGCAACTTCAACCCTTGACTAACACCCTCCCCCTTCCACATCCCACCTTCCCGGATTGTAAATAACCAAATGTAAATAATCAAATGTATTTCTAAAGTATATACTTGTTCTTATGCTTTCTGAACTCACTATGTTCTCTGCTGGCTGTACATATCCTACCAAGTCAGACCTACACTGTTTCAATGCCCATTTCTCTGATGATGCAATTGTTGATGACTGAAGTATGCTGATATCAACCAAACCCTCCTCGTCCCACCCCCCGGATTGTAAATAATGTAAATAATTCAATGTATATACTCTGATGATTAACTTGTGTGATGACTGTATTATGATGATAGTATATATTTGTACCATGAATTGGTTATGTGGAGTATATATCAAGTTGAAAAACTTATTCGGGTGTCACCATATAGAGGTCAATTTGAACTGTGTGTGCAATGTACTAATAAACATTTCAATCAATCAAAAAAAAAAAGATTACATGACAGCAGTATTTTGCAGCCTTGAAACAGGTTGAAAAGAGGAAGTTACTGTTCCCTTGTAAATACTAGAAACTAGTCTGACATGCATTTTTAGGACCACTGGTATCAAACTTGCAGACTGTTTTAAAATCAACGTGCAGGGCAAATGTCAGCGTTTATCAACCCTAATGCACTGCAACAACACTACCCTATATATTTCATATTGAAACTTTTATTAGTAGATTGCACAGTAAAGTACATATTCCGTACAATTGACCACTAACTAACCAGAATACGTTTTTCAACTTGTTTAAGTCGGGGTCCACATAAATCAATTCATGGTTCATATTATTATCTAGGGCAGGGGTGTCGAACTTGTTTTCATCGAGGGCCACATCGCAGTCATGGCTGCCCTCAGAGGGCCGCTTGTAACAGTGAATGTAAGAATATCAAAGTATAATCGCCTCATCATATTATTGCCTATGTCAGTGTTTGTCAACCTTTTTTGAGCCGAGGCACATTTTTTTCAGAAAAAAAAATCCGAAGGCACACCACCAGCAGAAAAGTCTAAAAAATGAAATTCCACCAGGTTGTCGTGCCTTATTTTGAGTTTGTTGTTGTTTCCTGTGTGTGGTGCTTTAGTTCCTGTCTTGCGCTGTTATTTTGGTGACCCTTCCTGTTTTGTTGGTGTTCTCTTATAGCAGCTTCATGCCTTCCTTTGAGCGCTATTGCCCACACCTGCTTTGTGTTCGCAATCAAGACTATTTAAGTTGTGCGTACGCTATCCTTCTTTGTGGGGACATTGTTGATTGTCATGTCATGTACGGTTGTACTTTGTGGACGCCGTCTCTGCTCCACACCCTGTAAGTGTTTGCTGTCGTCCAGCATTCTGTTTTTGTTTACTTTGTAGCCAGTTCAGTTTTACTTTTGTTTTGCATAGCCAACCCTATGCTTCATTGCATTTTCCTAGCGGGACTTGCCTTTTGTTAATTTTTGGTTTAAGCGTTACATACCTTTTTACCCGCACGCTGTCTCCCACTGTGCTCTGCATATTGGGATCACGACAAATCATCCTCGACGCGTTCCGACTTCTACAAAGCAATGAACTACCTGCTGCCACCTACTGATATGGAGTATTACATGGTTACCCTGCCAAGCTCTACACAGCACAGGCACTAGACAACGGCACATTATTATAGTTATTGATTTGCAAAAAATATTTTTTGGACCAATTAGGTGAAGTTGCATAATTTCCCACGGCACACCAGACAATAACTCACTGCACACTAGTGTGCCGCACTCGGCACAGTGGTTGAAAAACACTGGCATATGCATTTGGTTATTTGATTTTTGTAAGTACAAATTGATGGATAACTTGCTTTGAAATTGTAAGTCAAGGTGACAAGCAGATATGTAAGTATTATTTTTACAAACTATTATACGGTATATAATAATTAGGGGTGCTAAAAAAAATATTTTTTGCACATTCGAATCCCGATCTTTTTTGTAATTTTCAAAAATCGCTTTTTTTTTTTTTTCACGAATTAATTAAAAAAAAAATATATGTGTAGGCCATCTCTATGCTTATCTGTGTATGTGTCATCCGTCAGCAACCAAACGGAGGTTTTGTAACCTGTAAGCCGTTTTGTTAAGGTAATGTTATTATTATACCAAATAATACATTGCAAAAATCAGTTTGAATCGAGAATCGTGTTGAATCGAGTATCAATTATGAATCAAATCCTCACCCCAAGAATCCCCAAAGATTCACACCAATTACAATTGAATATTTGTATATATATATATATATATATATATATATATATATATATATATATATATATATATATATATATATATATATATATATATATATATCAAAGTTTAAAACATGTGACATTTCCTATATTACATAAATGTTTTTTCTGTCAAAATGGAAACAATGAAAGCATTTAGTAAGAAAGATGAAGTATCCACATTATTCCCAGGCTTTCGCGGGGTCGGTCCGGATATCTAATAAATTAAATATATCTTAAAACATGAACTTGACATCAGTCATCAGCTGTTCTCCTTTCTTATTATAATCTGTAATGTGATTTTAAATCTTTCCTTACAACCTTGAGCTCTACCTGACACTTCCTTGTCTTCCCTGACTTTATCAATTATTTTCATGTTAAAATAAAATGGTCTGTTTAAAAAGTAATAATATATATTTCACCCATTGATGACCTGACCTGAGCTTCCTCAGTCCACCTTTCATTACTACACGATGTATTATCATTCTACTGTAAGACATAATTGCACCTCATATCTCATATCATTTTATACATGTCGATTAATGGTCGAGTATAATTAGGTGTTGTATTTGTATCGTAGTGTGATGTTACTCTTTTTACGATAAAAGTAAGTCCTGCTGATGTTTCATTCTTTTTATTATATTAACCAGATGCGGAAGTAGATTATTACGTGATAATATATCATATTGTAGGTGTTTATTACACTTTGCGATGTTCATATGTTGTTAATATTCAGTGTTTTATTGTTCATAGTTAATATAGTAAATCCCACTTTCTTTATTTTCATGTACATTTTGGGTGTCCCCATTCAGTAAAAAACTGCAAAATTCCATTCCGTTTTTTGAGGTGGTCTGTCATAACTGTTTTAGAACTCTATCGGACATTGTGACTTTTGGTATTAGTGTTCCTGGAAAAAAAGGGACCCAAACACACATACTGTACAGCAGATTTTTACAGCTAAATATGTATATATCATTTATACACACATACGCATAGGCCCCCCCCCAGACACATTTTCTCTCTCAATATGGCCCCTGAGTCAAAATATTTGCCCAGCTCTGCTTTATAGGCTGTGTTCGGTGCCTGATCACTAATCACAAGACCTGTGCCACACAAACTAACGGTAAAATCTTATAAACAAGCAATATTCATGGAAAAGTTCTCAACAGACAGTCTGCGAGTGTTGCCGTTCAGCTCGGTCTCAGTCTCCCGTCCCCACACTCATAGTTGGTGAAGGAAGTCACACGACGCTGGGATGCACTTTCAAAATAAAAGCATGTGTATTTGGGACAAATGCATCTCTCTCCAATATTGGGGGTGGACGTGGACATGGAGAAAACTGTTCTAATGTTGCATTTGTGGTCATTCTGTAAGACTTTCTTCAACATGGCTAACCACTGGCCTGATTTCTGTAGATCTGTATGAACATGGTTTATTTTGGCAGAACTCTTGTAAGTACTAAAAGCTTTTTTCAAACACAAAATGTAATCTCAAGTAATTATTTTTAAAAGACTCTTGTTAAAGAAAAAACACATTCTTACTTTTTTACTAGAGAATTGATGTGTAATTTCAGATCCAGGTTGCGTTTAGCCCCGTTTCAGTCGAGTTCAGCTTGGATTTATAAATCTGGTACCCCAATGAAAGCCTGCTGAATAGTGGAACACAAGAGGCCAAAAGTTTGGACACACCTTCTCATTTCAATGCTCTTTATTTATTTTCATGACTATTTACATTGTAGATTGTCACTGAAGGCATCAAAACTATGACACCTGTGAAAACCCTTTCAGGTGACTACCTCTTGAAGCTCATCGAGAGAATGCCAAGAGTGTGCAAAACGGTAATCAGAGCAAAGGGTGGCTATTTTGAAGAAACTAGAATAAAAAACATGTTTTCAGTTATTTCACCTTTTTTTGTTAAGTGCATAACTCCACATGTGTTCATTCATAGTTTTGATGTCTTCAGTGACAATCGACAATGTAAATAGTCATGAAAATAAAGAAAATGTATTTGAGTGAGAATGTGTGTCCAAACTTTTGGCCTGTACTGTGTTTTTTGCACAATAACACAAAATAAAAGCAACATTTTCCATGTTGAAACTAAAGACAAGAAGCCCCAAAAAGTTAATTATTAAGCTGAGGTAAATGTTTATGAAACAAGCAACAGATTGAATTAGTAACTAATTTGATTTATTTTAAACAGTAACGAGGAGACTTCAAAAAGAAAGAAATTAACATACTTTTGGAGTTTTTATGAATCCTAAGACCCCACTTTAAGATTGACTTATAAACTCTTCTTCTAATATACTGTGACCTTCTCACCAATTGAAATAAAATAAGATATATAATTTTCGGTGCATCTGTAGTGTGTTAGAAGAGCAGGGCTCCCAACAGACCAGTTGCTTTGAACGTACTGTAAATACATCCTCACATCTTGGATGATTTCCTGCTTAGTTCCCATGAGAATTCTTTGACGTAAACCATCCCATGTCTTGTAAAAATCCTCCAGGCGACGTGTCACACTCACATGATATCTCCAAGCAAATAACAACACAAGTGATAGCCACTGACAATGACGGTCTAACACCTAAAAACAAATGTTTATATGACTTATGGCTGAAAACGGTTGATAATGATAGTTATTGATATTTGTATTACCTATCGAAAAAAGGACTCGGAGAAAAATATACTAAATGTCAACATTTTTTATTTAAGATGTTACCGTCCTCTGATTAAAATACCCTCAGCTCCCAAGGCAGAAAGCAACGGAAATGTCAACACAACCATATCGGTTGTAAGAAATGCTACATAAAGTGTAACAAAATAGTGCAAAGTGTAAAAATGTAAACATAGAGGAACCAGAGAAGAGCTTTTTTTCTGCAGGTTTAGTGCCGGGAAGTTACGACTGTGTAACATTTATTTGGTCTGTTATTCTTATTTAAGTATGGAAATTAATTTATTGTATGCATTATTTACTATTGAAATAGTATTGGACCAAATTGCAGTTTATTTAAAGTAGGACATTCGTTATATTTAAAAAAAAATGATTTACACAGTTCTGCATTTTAGTTCCTACCTGTTGTTTCTGTATACCCAAATAGGGAACGGACGAGGGTTGTAAAGAAAAGGTGTGCGCGGCCAAAAACGATGGTCCGTTTTTAACACAATGCTAAAAAACTGCCATACTGTCGAGGTGACTTTTCTGTTTTATCCACAGTTTTTTTGTTCGCTCTCTGCAGCACTCGTTTTTAGTTTCTCTTCTCTCTCCATGCAGACAATCAACAGTGATGATTGGCTGTTAGCAGGGATCACTTCCTGTTTTGCGAGGTGCCTCTGTTCATGCAACCATGCAACCTTGCTTTGTAACTTCCGGTTTCTTACGACCCAAAAAAGTATAAATGTAACAAAAGTTTTATCGAACACACTTTTTTATTGATATTGATATCGATTATGCGTCTGTCGCGATATGTATTGACAGAGCAACATAACAATATGTGGCTGACGGAAAAATGACCCAAAAAAAAGACCTTTTGCACATGCGCTCTTTGTTCTTCTGCAGCATCGGTCCCCAAACTACGGCCCGCGGGCCGGATCCGGCCCACCAGCATCCAGAATCCGGCCCGCCGGAAGTCCCAAGTTAAAAAATAATTATTATTATGATTTCTTTTTATTTATCATAATTTTTTTAAATACCGTATTTTTCGGACTATAAGTCCCAGTTTTTTTCATAGTTTGGCCGGGGGTGCGACTTATACTCAGGAGCGACTTATGTGTGAAATTATTAACACATTACCGTAAAATATCAAATAATATTATTTAGCTCATTCACGTAAGAGACTAGACGTATAAGATTTCATGGGATTTAGCCATTAAGAGTGACAGATAGTTATTTGAATGACTCTTACCATAATATGTTACGTTAACATACCAGGCACGTTCTCAATTGGTTATTTATGCGTCATATAACGTACACTTATTCAGCCTGTTGTTCACTATTCTTTATTTATTTTAAATTGCCTTTCAAATGTCTATTCTTGGTGTTGGGTTTTATCAAATACATTTCCCCAAAAAATTAGACTTATACTCCAGTGCGACTTATATATGTTTTTTTCCTTCTTTATTATGCATTTTCGGCCGGTGTGACTTATAGTCCGGAGCGACTTATACTCCGAAAAATACGGTATGTCCTTTCTAACCCATTTTCTACCTTCTTGTTACTCTCAGTGTCTCGTAGCTGCTCAGGCAAATCATAAAAATGCATTTCCCCATCGATAACCTGACGTCATCACACTCGGAGTATATATATATATATATATATATATATATATATATATATATATATATATATATATATATATATATATATATATATATATATATATATATATATATATATATATATATATATATATATATACAGTATATATATATATATATATATATATATACAGTATATATATATATATATATACAATATATATATATACAATATATATATATATACAATATATATATATATATATATATCAGTATATATATGTATATATATTTATACATATATATGCGTATAATATATATATATATATATATATATGTATATATGTATATGTATATATATCTATATGTATATATGTATATATATATATATATATATATATATATATATATATATATATATATATATATATATATATATATATATATATATATATATATATATATATATATATATATATATATATATAAATATATATATACACAATGCGGCCCCCAAGTCATAAAGTTTGGGGACCCCTGTTCTACAGCTTATGTCTGTTTACAGTGCCACATACTGGTGTGGCATATGAATTACATAATTTTCACCAGTCTGGACTATTTATTTATCCAACACGTGTTTGGACGTGATTTTTCACTTCACTTCCCACATGCGCAGGGACTTTTTGTTGTTTTTTTCGGGTGTTGTCGATTAAAATGACTTTAAAGTTGGTATCTAAAAAAAAACAATCAGCGACATTTTGAAACTGGCAAACGTCATTAGGGTGTCTGGGACGTAAATACGTTTGTTTGCGTTTTGACGGGAATCAGTCAGGTTTTGCACCTCAGCGTCCAGCCTCATGTTGACAGCATGTTGTCTCACGTCCAAAACAATGCTTTAATTGAATGCTTTATTTTATTTATTTATTTTTTTTTAGTCTAACTTTCTTTCAACAGCTTTCACACACATACAGACCCACACACACCTCCCCTCCGACAACAGGAAGTCAAGTGACACAAAGGGTGGTCGGCTGGTGATGGGGGCTGGGGAGTGGCACATATGTCACCCTCGTCTGAGGGGACCGGTGAGGTCACGGATGAGCATTTCCCACGCGGGCGTCAACACTACTGATGTTGCCTTACAAAGACTGTTTACATGGCAGGGATTAGTCTCGGGCGCCTCAGCTGTGCGAAATATGCCCTAATAGCTCGGATCTGCTTAAAGGCGGCTTGTGACAGGCCTATTTGTCATAAATAGTTTGGCTTTTGACCCAAAATGTGCCATAATCTGAAATTATTAGGTATGAAGAGTACTATAGTTGTTTTTATTATTAATCTGGGCTGTTTTTTAGTTGAGTTTAATCCAAAATGTACAGTTCTGCTACAATATAAGCGTGATTTCTTGGCAAAATAAGCTTCTTTAGTCCACGCCGTACATTACTATAACTGCTTTGTTCATTTTGACCCAAATTGTGAACATTTCTTACGAAATTCAAGAGCACTATTCTAGGTATAATGATTGATGATAAATTGAACTGGAAATCTCACGTAAAAAATATACAACATAAAGTTGCAAGAAACACGTCAATAATGAATAAAGCAAAACATGTTCTAGACAAAAAATCCCTTCATATTCTCTACTGCTCACTAGTGTTACCATATCTGAGCTACTGTGTAGAAATATGGGGAAATAATTACAAAAGTACACTTCATTCATTAACGGTGTTACAAAAAAGATCAGTTAGAATAATACATAATGTTGGATATAGAGAACATACAAACCCTTTATTTATTGAATCAAAAATACTGAAATTCCACGACATAGTGAATTTGCAAACAGCTAAAATTATGCACAAAGCAAACTATAACCTGCTACCCAAGAATATACAACAATTCTTCTCAAAAAAAGAGGAGAAATATAATCTTAGAGAAAAACGTAATTTAAAACATTTGTTTGCACGTACAACACTTAAGACCTTCAGTATATCAATATGTGGAATTAAATTATGGAATGGATTAAGCAAAGCAATCAAACAATGTACTAATATGATACACTTCAAGAAACTCTTCAAACTTAAAGTGTTTACAAAGTACAAAGAAGAAGAACCATGACAAACATTCTCAATTTCTTTCATCCATCCATTCATTCATTCTTAAAGTAATCTTACTTATCTCATCATATGAAATATGACTTACTTCACCAATTATTATTATTAAATTCTTACTATTATTTATTTATTTATTTATTTATTTTTATTGTAATTACTTATGGAGTTTATTGTGAAAAAATTGTGAACAGGAAGTGAACAAAAAGTTTTGCAACTGTTATGTAAAGAAAAGGGGTAGGATTAAATAAGCTCTGCTTCTTCCTACTCCTTTTCGAACATGTTGAATAGAAACTGGAAATTGTGATGTATCATGTTGTATGCTTGCATGTTTGAAATAAACTCAAACTCAAACTCAAACTAATCTGCAAAATAAGTTTATTTAATTCGGACAGTACATGATATCATGCCTGCTACAACAGTGGTCCCCAACCTTTTTTGTAACCGCGGACCGGTCAACGCTTGAAAATTTAGGGGTGTGGGGGGGTATTTTTTTATTTTTATTTTTATTTTTTTGTCATAAAAAAATACAATCTTGTGTGCTTACGGACTGTATCCCTGCAGACTGTAATGATCTATATTGATATATAATGTAGGAACCACAAATATTAATAACAGAAAGAAACAACCCTTTTGTGCGAATGAGTTGGTGCACTAATTGTAAGTGTATCTTGTATTTTTACGTTGATTTAATTAAATTATTTTAATTTAATTTTTTTTATAATTTTTTTTTAAATTTCCCGGTACCAATCGATCCATGGATCGGTACCGAGCCGCGGCCCGGTGGTTGGGCACCACTGCGCTACAACACTTTTTTGGCTGGAATAAAAGAGAGCTATTCTGGCATAATAAGATTGTTTAGTCTAGACCAGGGATGTCAAACTCGTTTTCATTGAGGGCCACATTGCAGTTATGGCTGCCATCAGTGGGCCGCTTGTAACAGTTAATAATGTATGAATTTGCCTCTGGATTTCATGATTAATTATATACATTGTTTTAAGTAGACTGTCGATTTTACAGTAAAAACTTTACATTGACAAAATTTTACTGTAAAATTGTGTTTTTAAAATTTTTTTTTTACAACATTTTACGGTAAATGGAAAAACGGTACCACTGTTTTTTGAGGGGTATTTTTACGGAAAAAGCTGGCAGCTTTGGCCCCGTTTACGCTAAGCCGGATAAAGTTATCCAGGGTAAATCCCACCTAACCTTATCCGTGTCCACACACAACAATGCCACCGTTTAAGACCCTTTACCCCCCTCTGTCCGCCGGCGCAACGCGACCTAGTACGCATGCGCGGAAAATGCACACGTAGTAGTCACCTCCAGTGTTGCTTTGTGTGCAAGTTCTTAAATGTAACTTATCTGAACAATATCCAGTGTTGTGGTATTTCAATTAACCGGAATCCAGTGTGCTGTGGGGCCCTATTGTAGTGAATCACACCTGAGCCATCATAAATTAATCCAATCTTTATTAAACATGTTCACAATGTGATAAAGAACATTTTGCATCAATCAATCTAGGGATCTAGATATCTGGTCAGGACACTCCTCACTCTTTTGCCTTCACCTTCATTGTCCATTCCTTTTTGGTGACTTTATATACTCTGGACCTAGACGTTGAGTCCGCGACATACATGGCGGACAATAACTGATACAGTTATCTGTTTTGCCAGTCTAAAAGCATTCGCTGTTTTCCGTAGTCTTCCCTCGTTGGTCAGGTAATACAAAGCACACGCTACATTTTTTTATCACATCCACGGGAGCCCGCATTCTCGTTGTCTCTCCTTCGACAAAAGGACAAAGTTTTTCGGTAAGTAGAATCACAGCTGACCTGGACATTGGAAAGTTCTCTTGTCGTGTGAGAAGTGTTGTATCCCAAATAGCTGCAATCGCTTTCTCTTAATGTCTTCATGTGTGATTTCCACAAGTGTCTGTACATGTAGAGGAAGGAGAAACACGGGCATGTCTGGAAGACTCACCTCCATCTTTCCAGTGGTTAGCTCCGAGTTACGAAAACCACTTTGTTATGAAGCTGGCTGTGGCGCGTTCTTTCTGACGTCACTTCCTCTCCGAACTCAGTTCGTAAACGATCGATGAGTCCATACAAAGCTAAGAGCCGGAGGTTCAAGAAATACACGGCGCACTTACCCGTGTAAAAAATTGTCCGAGGAGGGGAACCTTAAACGATGGTTTAGTGTGGCTGAAACGGGCTTAGGCTAAATAATTATTCGTTTAAGGCAGTGGTTCTTAACCTGGGTTCGATCGAACCCTAGGGGTTCGGTGAGTCGGGCTCAGGGGTTCGGCGGAGGTCAAGACACACCCGACTCATCGTGTGAATAAAAACTTCTCTTATTACAGATACGGCAACAGCAGAAGTCAGACTGATTTGCAGGTGTGTAATTTGTTGTGAGTTTATGCACTGTGTTGGTTTTGTTCTTTGAACAAGGTGATGTTCATGCACGGTTCATTTTGTGCACCAGTAAAAAAAACATGGTAACACTTTAGTATGGGGAACATATTCACCATTAATTAGTTGCTTATTAACATGCAAATTAGTAACATATTGGCTCTTAACTAGTCATTATTAAGTACTTATTAATGCCTTATTCGGCATGGCTTTATTATAACCCTGGCCCTAACCAAATAACTCTAACCAAAAAACTCTAAATTAAGTCTTTGTTACTTAGAATATGTTCCCCTTACTAAAGTGTTACCAAAAACATATTACTTTGTCTTGAATTTGAAAAACAAAAACATTTTATTTTTCACTAAAGAAGGGTTCGGTGAATGCGCATATGAAACTGGTGGGGTTCGGTACCTCCAACAAGGTTAAGAACCACTGGTTTAAGGGGTTATCCAGCTTAATGAAGACATAGCCTTAGTTGCCCGAATTTTTGTGTTAAATTGGTTTTTACAACATATTGTTTAAGGAAAATCAGTACAAGTTCTTTTTTTTATTCTGGCAATTTAATGTATCGTTTTTCCATGTACAGTATTACACCGTTAAAAACAACAACCATAGATTTTACAGTCAAAAACTGGCAGCTCAGTCAACAGAATTTTAACGCAAAAAACAGTAGAATTTTTTTCCAATTTACAGTAATATGCTGTAAAGAACAGCACGGTAGTACAGGGGTTAGGGCGTGTGCCTCACAATCTTGGGATCTTTGTGTGAATGTGAGTGTGAATGTTGTCTGTCTATCTGTGTTGGCCCTGCGATGAGATGGCGACTTGTCCAGGGTGTACCCCGCCTTCCGGCCGAATGCAGCTGGGATAGGCTCCAGCACCCCCCCGGTAGAAAATGGATGGATGGATGGATGGATGGATGCTGTAAAGAATGTACAATTTGTAATTTTTATTAATTTGATGGGGTAGTTTGCTGTAAAGTTAAGTATTTTTATTTAGATTAAAAAAATTTGGAAAGTATGATAATATACTGTAATCATTGTTGCAATATTGGATACTTTTAAAGTTTAAAAGGTATGCAATTTCAAGCAGTACATAGATGTTTTCTGTCAAAATGAAAAAAAATCCATTACACTTAGCGAGAAAATATGAAGTACTTTATTGACGCATATCATTTCCAGGTGTTTGCGGGCCAGATAAAATGATGTCGCGGGCCAGATCTGGCCCCGGGGCCCTGAGTTTGACACCTGTGGTTTTAGACAGTACATGAGATGCCGCATACTGCTTTTATTAGTTTTGACTCATTTTTTTTGCTATAACATAAAACAGATTTGTTTATTTAGTCCAGACAGTACATGATATTGATGCCTACTGCAATAGTTTTGCTAGTTTTGACCCCAAAATTGCAAATGTTTGCTAAAAAACCAAGCTGTTTTTGCCAAATACGTTTGTTCAGTCCAGAGAGTACATGTAATACCGCATGTGAACTGTTGTTTTACCAAGGTTACTATTAACTAGTTGTACATGTGTTACCAAGGTTACTATTAACTAGTTATACGTGTGTTACCTTAGTCAAAGACCTCAAAACTTTATTACACAGAATATACAGCCACATCATTAGGTACACCACCTGAATCTTGCCGCTCACATGAATAATGCTCAATTTTGTCAGACTTTCACATTTTCATCACATTTCATCCTCTTTTTTTTCATTTGTGACTAGAGAAATAATTGAGTTTTCATGTGCAATTCGGACATGGATGATTAGAAAATTGGTTAGTGAACGTCAATAATCTATTTATTTATTGTAAATAAAGTCTAAAATGTGTCTGACTGCAACAAGCGTCCTCACCGAGCGGTATAGCTTCGGTTGGTAGAGTGGCCGTGCCAGCAACTTGAGGGTTCCAGGTTCGATCCCCGCTTCCGCCATCCTAGTCACTGCCGTTGTGTCCTTGGGCAAGACACTTTACCCACTTGCTCCCAGTGCCACCCACACTGGTTTAAATGTAACTTAGATATTGGGTTTCACTATGTAAAAGCGCTTTGAGTCACTAGAGAAAAGCGCTATATAAATATACACTACCGTTCAAAAGTTTGGGGTCACATTAAAATGTCCTTATTTTTCAATGAAGATAACTTTAAACTAGTCTTAACTTTAAAGAAGTACACTCTATACATTGCTAATGTGGTAAATGACTATTCTAGCTGCAAATGTCTGGTTTTTGGTGCAATATCTACATAGGTGTACAGAGGCCCATTTCCAGCAACTATCACTCCAGTGTTCTAATGGTACAATGTGTTTGCTCATTGGCTCAGAAGGCTAATTGATGATTAGAAAACCCTTGTGCAATCATGTTCACACATCTGAAAACAGTTTAGCTCGTTACAGAAGCTACAAAACTGACCTTCCGTTGAGCAGATTGAGTTTCTGGAGCATCACATTTGTGGGGTCAATTAAACGCTCAAAATGGCCAGAAAAAGAGAACTTTCATCTGAAACGCGACAGTCTATTCTTGTTCTTAGAAATGAAGGCTATTCCACAAAATTGTTTGAGTGACCCCAAACTTTTGAACGGTAGTGTAATTCACTTAATTCACTCACTTAATGTTGTATTAGTTGTAGTAGTTTTGACCTGAAATGTGCATCGATTTCTGCTAAAAATATAATGTTGCTTCTTTAGTCTAGAAACTTCATGATATGATGATACAGTATTTCCAGGCGTTGGCGGGCCAGATCTGGCCCCCGGGACTTGAGTTTGACACATGCGGTCTAGATAGTACATACTAGTATGCTGCAATAGTTGTATCACTTTTGACAGGATTGATTGATTGATTGAAACTTGTATTAGTAGATTGCACAGTACAGTACATATTCCGTGCAATTGACCACTAAGTGGTAACACCCCAATAAGTTTTTCAACTTGTTTAAGTCGGGGTCCACGTTAATCAATTCATGGTACAAATATATACTATCAGCATAATGCAGTCATTACACAAGTTAATCATCAGAGTATATACATTGAATTATTTACATTATTTACAATATAAAAGGTGCTTTCTTGATAAATAAGCTCTTTTAGTTCAGACAGTCCACGATATGCAATATTTCTCAGCATCTTGAATGAAAAGCATGTATATGTAAAGTTTGTGAGGTATACATTAGATGTTGGTGTGCTTCAGTTGAAAACATGTCAGTCAATATTGACCATAACGTACACTACCGTTCAAAAGTTTGGGGTCACCCAAACAATTTTGTGGAATAGCCTTCATTTCTAAGAACAAGAATAGACTGTGGAGTTTCAGATGAAAGTTCTCTTTTTCTGGCCATTTTGAGCGTTTAATTGACCCCACAAATGTGATGCTCCAGAAACTCAATCTGCTCAAAGGAAGGTCCGTTTTGTAGCTTCTGTAACGAGCTAAACTGTTTTCAGATGTGTGAACATGATTGCTCAAGGGTTTTCTAATCATCAATTAGCCTTCTGAGCCAATGAGCAAACGCATTGTACCATTAGAACACTGGAGTGATAGTTGCTGGAAATGGGCCTCTATACACCTATGTAGATACTGCACCAAAAACCAGACATTTGCAGCTAGAATAGTCATTTACCACATTAGCAATGTATAGAGTGTATTTCTTTAAAGTTAAGACGAGTTTAAAGTTATCTTCATTGAAAAGTACAGTGCTTTTCCTTCAAAAATAAGGACATTTCAATGTGACCCCAAACTTTTGAACGGTAGTGTACCTTCTAATGCCAAAAGTTGACTGTAATTCATGAGGTCTCCTCTCCGACATCAAAACAGTGCAGATGGCTGTTTTGTGGGAGACACCGTCAACGTCACCTTTTTCTCACACCCCTCTCGGAGTCACAGTCAATGTTGTGGCTAATTTGCAACCCAAACATACCCCTTCCTCTTTGAGAGGCGCCGCCATAAACGCACCCCCGACCGCCATTGGCCTGCATGGCCGGCGCACGACACAGCCCCGAACGCTTTTTAGCGGTCACACTTTTCCCAAACGCCTTGCAGCTGCTCCTATTGTGGTTCCATAGGGAGAACTCCTCAGCCGATTCTTTGGGCCTCCTGTCGGTGTCCGGGGGCCCCACAGAAGGGAGTGTGACCCCCTGACAATGGAGGACGGCGTGACATCACCAGTCTTGTGTGGGTAAAAAAAAAAAATCTCATGGTAGGATTCCATCGCATGAACAAAGCATTGTGGCAGCTTGGTATATTCTTAAAGCCAGGTTTGAATATTCAACGCTGGGAATTGTTTTCATTTGATTTTACATACAGCAACATTTATTGGAGTATTACATAAACAATGTTGTGACCCACAGCAAATAAAACATCATTTTCTACACCAACATTCATCTATTTATTATTATGTAGTTCAACTTCTTCTTCTACAGATTTTGGCACGCTCTACCTTCCGCATGTTTCACCCGATTCAAACAGTTCCAACTTCAAACGGTTCAGCCTATTGGGGAATCGCGGGCTTTCCCTTGACAAATTCCAAAAAATTCCCAGCTTTCCCAGATTTCCAGGTTTTCCGGGACATTTTTCCCCATTTAAAATTCAAACTTCCACCATTTCCACATGTTTCAACCGATTCAAACCATTCCACCTTTAACACATTCCACCATCCTGGAAATTCAAACTACCCATTTTCCAATTTGAAAAAAATTCCAGGATTTTCCAGAATTCCTGATTTTCCATAGCCCTATTTCCACCCTTCTTTCTAGTGACTACTCCTCCCACATTTTCCAACCCACTGCAACCGTTCCACCTTCAACACATTTCACCATCCTGGAAATTCAAACTACCCTTTTTCCAATTAAAAAAAAAATCCAGAATTTTCCAGAATTCCTGGTTTTCCAAAGCCCTATTTCCGCCCTTTTTTCTAGCGAATACTCCTCCCACATTTTCCAACCACTGCAACCGTTCCACCTTCAACACATTTCACCATTCTGGAAATTCAAACTAGCCTTTTTCCAAGTTCAAAAAAAATTCTGGATTTTCCAGAATTCCTGATTTTCCATAGCCCTATTTCCACCCTTTTTTCTAGTGACTACTCCTCCCACATTTTCCAACCCACTGCAACCGTTCCACCTTCAACACATTTCACCATCCTGGAAATTCAAACTACCCTTTTTCCAATTAAAAAAAAAATCCAGAATTTTCCAGAATTCCTGGTTTTCCAAAGCCCTATTTCCGCCCTTTTTTCTAGCGAATACTCCTCCCACATTTTGCAACCCACTACAACCGTTCCACCTTCAACACATTCTACCATCCTGGAAATTCAAACTAGCCTTTTTCCAAGTTAAAAAAAATTCCAGAATTTTCCAGAATTCCTGGTTTTCCAAAGCCCTATTTCCACCCTTTTTTCTAGTGACTACTCCTCCCACATTTTCCAACCCACTGCAACCGTTCCACCTTCTACACATTCCACCATCCTGGAAATTCAATCTAGCCTTTTTCCAAGTTCAAAAAAATTCCAGAATTTTCCAGAATTCCTGGTTTTCCAAAGCCCTATTTCCACCCTTTTTTTTAGCGACTACTCCTCCCACATTTTCCAACCCACTACAACCATTCCACCTTCTACACATTCCACCATCTTGGAAATTCAAACTACCCATTTTCCAATTTGATAAAAATTCCAGGATTTTCCAGAATTCCTGGTTTTCCAAAGCCCTATTTCCACCCTTTTTTCTAGCCACTACTCCTCCCACATTTTCCAACCCACTGCAACCGTTCCACCTTCAACACATTTCACCATCCTGGAAATTCAAACTACCCTTTTTCCAATTAAAAAAAAAATCCAGAATTTTCCAGAATTCCTGGTTTTCCAAAGCCCTATTTCCGCCCTTTTTTCTAGCGACTACTCCTCCCACATTTTCCAACCCACTGCAACCGTTCCACCTTCAACACATTCTACCATCCTGGAAATTCAAATTAGCTTTTTTCCAAGTTCAAAAACATTTCAGGATTTTCCAGAATTTCTGGTTTTCCAAAGCCCTATTTCCACCCTTTTTTCTAGCCACTACTCCTCCGACTTTTCCCAACCCACTGCAACCGTTCCACCTTCAACACATTCCACCATCTTGGAAATTTAAACTACCCTTTTTCCAAGTTCAAAAAAATTCCAGTATTTTCCAAAATTCCTGGTTTTCCAAAGCCCTATTTCCACCCTTTTTTCTAGCCACTACTCCCACATTTTCCAACCCACTACAACCATTCCACCTTCTACACATTCCACCATCTTGGAAATTCAAACTACCTTTTTTCAAAGTTCCAAAAAATTCCAGGATTTTCCAGAATTCCTGATTTTCCATAGCCCTATTTCCACCCTTTTTTCTAGTGACTACTCCTCCCACATTTCCAACCCACTGCAACTGTTCCACCTTCAACACATTTCACCATCCTGGAAATTCAAACTAGCCTTTTTCCAAGTTCAAAAAAATTTCAGGATTATCCAAAATTCATGGTTTTCCAAAGCCCTATTTCCACCCTTTTTTCTAGCGACTACACCTCCCACATTTCCAACCCACTACAATCAATCAATCAATCAATCAATGTTTATTTATATAGCCCTAAATCACAAGTGTCTCAAAGGGCTGTACAAGCCACAACGACATCCTCGGTACCGAGCCCACATACGGGCAAGGAAAAACTCACCCCAGTGGGACGTTGGTGAATGACTATGAGAAACCTTGGAGAGGACCGCATATGTGGGTAACCCCCCCCCCCCCCCCCCTCTAGGGGAGACCGAAAGCAATGGATGTCGAGTGGGTCTGACATAACATTGTGAAAGTCCAGTCCACAGTGGATCCAACACATCAGTTACTACAACCGTTCCACCTTCAACACTTTCCACAATCCTGGAAATTCAAACTACCCTTTTTCCAATTTCAAAAAAATTCCAGGATTTTCCAGAATTCCTGGTTTTCCAAAGCCCTATTTCCACCCTTTTTTCTAGCCACTACTCCTCCCACATTTTCCAACCCACTACAACCATACCACCTTCTACACATTCCACCATCTTGGAAATTCAAACTACCCATTTTCCAATTTGAAAAAAATGCCAGGATTTTCCAGAATTCCTGGTTTTCCAAAGCCCTATTTCCACCCTTTTTTCTAGCCACTACTCCTCCCACATTTTCCAACCCACTGAAACCGTTCCACCTTCAACACATTTCACCATCCTGGAAATTCAAACTACCCTTTTTCCAAGTTCAAAAAAATGTCAGGATTTTCCAGAATTCCTGGTTTTCCAAAGCCCTATTTCCACCCTTTTTTCTAGCGACTACTCCTCCCACATTTTCCAACCCACTACAACCGTTCCACCTTCAACACATTCCACCAGCTTGGAAATTCAAACTAGCCTTTTTCCAAGTTTAAAAAAATTCCAGAATTTTCCAGAATTCCTGGTTTTCCAAAGCCCTATTTCCACCCTTTTTTCTGGCGACTACACCTCCCACATTTTTCAACCCACTTCAGCCGTTCCACCGTCAAAACATTCCTCTCAATCAGGACAAAAAACCAAAAATTCCTGGGTTTCCCGAAATTCCAGGAATTCCGTAATAACATTTCTCAATTCAACATGTTACTACTTCAAAATTTCTCCACCGATTTGATAAAATTCCAACACCAACTATTTCAACTCATACAGACCATTCAAGTTTTTTACCATTTTAAAAAAAATCCTGCTTTTCCCGAGATTCCCAAAATTTTTGGAAATTCCAATTGAAGTCAATGGGACATTCTTCAAAGATTCCACAATTCCCACATTTTTCCACTGATTTAAACCATTCCACCTTCAACACATTCCACCATCCTGGAAATTCAAACTACCCTTTTTCCAAGTTCAAAAAAATTCCAGAATTATTTCAACCCTTTTCTTCTGGTGATTACTCCTCCCACATTTTTCAACCCACTTCAACCGTTCCACCGTCAAAACATTCCTCCTAAACGGAAAATTCCTGTGTTTCCCGAAATTCCAGGAATTCCGTAATACCATTTCTTAAGTAAACATGTAACTACTTAAAAATTTCTCGACCGATTTGAAAAAACTTCCAACACCAACCATTTCAACTCATTCAGACCATTCACATTTTTTACCGTTTTCAAAAAAATTCCTGCTTTTCCCAAAATTTACAAAAATGTTGTGAAATTCCCATTGAAATGAATGGGGCATTCTTCAAAGTTCCACATGTCCCACATGTTTCAACCGATTCAAACCATTCTACCTTCAACACATTCCACCATCGTGGAAATTCAAACTACTGTTTTTCCAAGTTCAAAAAAATTCCAGGACTTTCCAGAATTCCTGGTTTTCCAAAGCCCTATTTCCACCCTTTTTCTGGTGATTACTCCTCCCACATTTTTCAACCCACTTCAACCGTTCCACTGTCAAAACATTCCTCTTAATGAGGACAAAAAACGAAGTTGTTTTTTTAACTGGAAAAATTCCCGGTTTTACCAAAATTCCAGAAATTACGTAATACCATTTCTCAATTCAACATGTTACTACGTCAAAATTTCTCGACCGATTTGAAAAAAATTCCAACACCAACCATTTCAACTCATTCAGGCCATTTAATTTTTTTTACCATTTTCAAAAAAATTCCTGCTTTTCCCAAAATTCCCAAAATGTTTGGAAATTCCCATTGAAATCAATGGGACATTCTTCAAAGTTCCACAATTCCCACATTTTTCAACCGATTCAAACCATTCCACCTTCAACACATTCAACTCATCCTAGACATTCAAATTATCATTTTTCCACGTTCAACAATTTTCCAGGAATTCCTGTTTTTTTTTTTTAACCCTTTTTTCAACCTTTTTCGTTTGACTACTCCTTTTCCTTTTTTTCATCCCATTTCAACTGTTCCACTGTCAAAACATTTTTCTTAGTCAGGACAAAAAAACAAGTTGGTTTAAGAGCTAGAAACATTCCCGGTTTTCCTTAAATTCCAGGAATTCCATAATACAATTTTTCAATTAAAAACTGTTACTACTTCAACATTTCTTGACCGATTTAAACTATTCCAACACCAACCAATTCAGCTCATTCAGGACATTCATGCTCCTAATCATTTTCAACAAAATCCTGCTTTTCCCACAATTCCCAAATTTCCAGGAAGCTTCCATTGAAATTAATGAGACATTCTTCAAAGTTCTACAATTATCACATTTTTCAACCGATTCAAACCATTCCACCTTCAATCAATCAATCAATCAATCAATGTTTATTTATATAGCCCTAAATCACAAGTGTCTCAAAGGGCTTCAACACATTCAACTCATCCTGCACATTCAAACTATCATTTTTCCACATTCAACAAATTTCCAGGAATAGCTGTTTTCTTTTAACTCTTTTTTTCAACCTTTTTTGTTTGACTACTCCTTTTCTTTTTTGTCATCCCATTTCAACTGTTCCACTGTCAAAACATTTTTCTTAGTCAGGACAAAAAAACAAGTTAATTTAGGAACTACAAACATTCCCGGTTTTCCTTAAATTCCAGGAATTCCATAATACAATTTTTTAATTAAAAAACTGTTACTAAGTCAACATTTCTTGACCGATTCAAACAATTCCAACACTAACCAATTCAGCTCATTCAGGACATTCATGCTCCTAATCATTTTTTTTTAAATCCCGCTTTTCCCAAAATTCCCAAATTTCCAGGAAGTTGTCATTGAAATAAATGAGACATTCTTCTAAGTTCCACAATTTCCAAATTTTTCAACCGATTCAAACCATTCCACCTTCAACACATTCAACTCATTCTGGACATTCAAACTATAATTTTTCCATGTTTAACAAATTTCCAGGAATTCCTGTTTTATTATAACCCTTTTTTCAACCTTTTTCGTTTGACTACTCCTTTTCCTATTTGTTATCCCATTTCAACTGTTCCACTGTCAAAACATTTTTTTTAGTCAGGACAAAAAAACAAGTTGATTTAGGAACTAGAAACATTCCCAGTTTCCCTTAAATTCCAGGAATTCCATAAAACATTTTTTCAAATAAAAAACTGTAATTACTTCAACGTTTCTTGACCGATTTAAACAATTCCAACACCAACCAATTCAGCTCATTCAGGACATTCATGCTCCTAATCATTTTTTTAAATAATCCCGCTTTTCCCCAAATTCCCAAATTTCCAGGAAGTTCCCATTGAAATGAATGGGCCATTTTTCCAAGTTGTACAATTCCCACATTTTTCAACCTATTCAAACCATTCCAACATCAACACATTCAACTCATCCTGGACATTCAAACTAACACTTTCCTAAGTTCCAAACCAAATTCCGGTTTTCCTGGAAATTCAAACTCTTCAACATTCAAACCATTATTACATTCATACATATATTTAGATATTATGAATCCAATAAAATAAAATGACGAGCGTTTTTAAGGTACAAAGTCAAGGCAGATTTATTTGAATGGTATAAAAAACATTTACATATGCAAAAATAGATGTGCTAAAGAAATATATTACTTTAGTTTAATAAATACGTCATAAAGCAGTCGATGCTGACTACTAATGCTTGCAGTACACAGTACAGATACATGAGGTATTAATGGTCACTTTCCCCATTGAGTCAGGATCGTCACGTCGAGCAAAGGCAGACATTTGCATTCAAATTGGTCTTTTGTCACACTTTCACAATCAACAGAGGGGATACATTCATTGTTCTTCAAACAAATTGTCAGTAATATTGGATCCCTTAATGAGGAAGCAGACAATTGGGAGGTCAACATCCC
>NC_084734.1:77184447-77189447 GCF_033978785.1 Entelurus aequoreus | reverse complement strand
GGGAGGAGGGTTCAGGGGGGGGGAGCAGCTGTGACAGGAAACTCAAATACTAACCGATGAATTCGATGGCCTCGTTGAACCAGGAGCTGATGTCTGCTTTGTGGTTGTCCTCCACGGGGATGCTCTTGTACAGGAAGGAGTCCTCGAAGTGGTTGGGACAGTTGGCCGACACGTTGATGAGAGCGCTGATCCCCAGCATGTCCAGCATGTCTTTTCGGGACGCGTGGTAGGCGCTACCGAGGTATAGGAAGGGAAGGATCTCCACAGGACCGCCCTGAGAAGACAAGAGAACACTAAAAGTTAGTATAGACCGAGGGTACTCAATTAAATTGTTTAGGGGGGCCACATTTCCAGAAAACTAAAGACCTGGGGGCCCGGACTTCTCCCTATTAAGTCTTAATTTTACACTCCTGGGATCCGGTGTCCTCTGCAGTGGACATTTGATGCTCTCCCTGACCACCTGAGGGCACCACAGACCGTGGATGCTTTTAAAAAAGGCTTAAAAACCCTTCTTTTTAAAAAAGCCTTTTTATAGATATATGCATACTAGTTCTAGCTTTTATTATTTTATTTCTTTTTATTATCTTTTTATTCTTTTTATTTTTTTCAATACACTGTAGCACTTTGACGTTGTTTGCTCAATGTAAAGTGCTTTTTACAAATAGAATCTATTATTATTATTATTATTTTCTGGTCTGTTTATTGTGTCCGAGTTACATAAAGGAGCGCTCTTTGGTTTTTAAGGACCTTCTGAGTCTTATAGTTGAATAGCCCAAATGATGAAAACGAGAGGACCTACAACGGAACCTTGAGGAACACCACGAAGTTGAACAAATACAGACTGCTTCTGAAGTAAACAAGCTACAGCAACGCCTTCGTTAAAAAAAAAGGCGAGTACTTAAAAGGGGTGCCTTGAGGAACGCCTCGGTTATGTAAATCCCAAGTTTGGACCCCGGCCCTAGCGAGGTCAAAATGTCAACGCAAGGATCTTTGAATGTGTTTACAGTGGTCCAAGTCCCTCTGTATCAGTGGTTCTCCAGCTGTGGTACGTATTTTCCTATATTCAAACACAGTGTTGCTGTTCAAACTGTGTGTAATGTTACAGAAATATTCTTGTTAAATAAAACATCTGCCTTGTTTTTAACAAATACTTAGGCCTACTACGCTACTGTAATTTAATGTTGCTCATTATAGTGATACTTGGAGAATCACTGCCCTATACAACAGGGACACTAGTGTTTTTAGGAATTTGCCAGCAACAAAGTTTGTGTCCTAAGTGGAATATCCCTGATTGTGTAGGAAAAAAACACACACAAACCTGGTCACAGATATTCTTGTGAAATAAAACATCTGCCTTGTTTTTTATGAATACTTAGACCTACTACGCTACTGTTATTTAATGTCGGTCATTATAAGTGTACTTGGAGAATCACTGCCCTATACAGGAGGAACACTAGTGTTTTTTAGGAACAAAATTTGTTTCCTAAGTGGAATATCCCTGATTGTGTTGTAAAAAACAACAACACAAACCTGGTTGTAAATATTCTTGTGAAATAAAACATCTGCCTTGTTTTTAATGAATATTTAGGCCTACTACGCTACTGTAATTTAATGCTGGTCATTATGGTGGCACTTGGAGAATCACTGCCCTATACAACAGGAACACTAGTGTTTTTTAGGAACAAAGTTTGTTTCCTAAGTGGAATATCCCTGATTGTGTTGTAAAAAACAACAACACAAACCTGGTCGTAAATTTTCTTGTGAAATAAAACATCTGCCTTGTTTTTAATGAATATTTAGGCCTACTACGCTACTGTAATTTAATGCTGGTCATTATGGTGGCACTTGGAGAATCACTGCCCTATACAACAGGAACACTAGTGTTTTTTTAGGAACAAAGTTTGTTTCTTAAGTGGAATATCCCTGATTGTGTAGTAAAAAAAAAAAAACACAAACCTGGTCATAGATATTCTTGAGAAATAAAACATCTGCCTTGTTTTTTATGAATACTTAGACCTACTACGCTACTGTTATTTAATGTTGGTCATTATAGTGGTACTTGGAGAATCACTGCCTTATACAACAGGAACACTAGTGTTTTTTTAGAAACAAAGTTTGTTTCTTAAGTGGAATCTCCCTGATTGTGTAGTAAGAAAAAAACACACAAACCCGGTCGTAAATATTCTTGTTAAATAAAACATCTGCCTTGTTTTTAATGAATACTTAGGCCTACTACACTATTGTAATTTAATGTTGGTCATTATAGTGATATTTGGAGAATCACTGCCCTATACAACAGGAACACTAGTGTTTTTTAGGAACAAAATTTGTTTCCTAAGTGGGATATTGTGTAGTAAAAAAACAAAACACAATCTGATCGTAGATATTCTTGTTAAATAAAACATCTGCTTTGTTTTTTATGAATACTTAGACCTACTACGCTACTGTAATTTAATGTCGGTCATTATAGTGGCACTTGGAGAATCACTGCCCTATACAGCAGGACCACTAGCCTTTTTTAGGAATTGGCCGGCAACAAAGTGTGTTTCCTAAGATAGTGTAGTAAAAAAAACACACAAACCTGGTCGTAGAGTGGCGTGTTACACGGGCTGCAGCTTGGGTCTGCACTGTTTGGGTGGCTGGAGCTCAGGGGCAAACTGAGCCCCTGTGAGGGTGAAGGTTTGGTGCATATGTCTGGGTACTCTTGGGAAAATAAGTCAAATCCACCTGAGGACAAAACGAGTACAAAAAAAAGTCAGACGACATATTGGAAGACCAAAAAAGGGAAGAACAGAGATGAAGGGAGGTGGGGGGGGGGGGGGGGGTGTCTATTTTGGAATTGTTTACAGCAGCGCCAGCTGGTAGTGTGACAGCTGCAGTCCACATTTGTTGTGTTTCAAATGTGGATAAGTTGATTGGCAACACTAAATTGGTTCTAGAGTGTGAATGTGATTGTGAATGTTGTCTGTCTATCTGTGTTGGCCCTGTGATAAGAAGGCGACTTGTCCAGGGTGTACCCCGCCTTCCGCCCGATTGTAGCTGAGATATAGGCTGGAAATGGATGGATGTCGAATTACCTTTTAGGATGAAGACACTCGCTCCGCAGGGGTCCCGGTGGAGGGCCCCCACGGCCAGCATTAAAGTCCCGTCCTTCTTGGCCTGGCTTAAGTCGCAACTGCGGTCGTCCAGCAGCACCACCGAGTGGTAGTCCCCGGACAGCAGCCGGCTGCGGGTGTCCTCGTTGGGGACGATGTGCTCGAGTCCCAGGCCGCCCCTCGCCCTCCTCCGCACGATGGTGCTAAAGCGAACGTTGGTGGAGGCCGCGATGTGGGACGCGTTGAAGGACAGGAAGGAGCGGCAGTCCAGGACGAGGCAGCCCGGAGAGTCGCCCTCCAACAAAGCGCGGAAGGACGCACAGTCGATGGTGGGCACCTCCATTATGACCATAGTAGTAGGACGACGGGTAAGAAATGTTAAATCCAAATACATAAAGCTTGAAGTTGCTGAAGGTCGTCGAATTAAGGCTTGTTTGGCTGGGGGTGTATCCGCTGTTCTTCTTAGCGGTGTAACAGTAGTAATGGCTGAGCGGCGGTGAGAGGCGCTTATATACCCGCCGCCAGCTCGTGCCGAACTAGCGCCTGCTGACGTCACCAGCCCGCCTCGCCCGGGCGTCCTGCCAGCACGAATGACGTCCAAAGGCGCGCGTCCGCGTTCTAAAAGTACACAAGAGTACCGGCGCGCGCGGCACGTCTCTCTCGTCCAGCCCCGCCTTCGCAGTCACAACAAAGATGTCCCGTCTCGGCGCGGACGCGCGTACCCAGAGAAATAGTGGCGCGCGGGAACTTTGAGCAACTTTTTTGTTTTTTTTTATTTTCATGTTTTGTGTGTCGACGTTTCTAAGGAGTTTATGTGATTAATCGTTGGAATAGCATATGCCGGTGACGTCATCGTCACGTGAAAAGTCACACTGTTTAACAAATGGATGTGTCACCTCATATTACTTCACTACAAATATTACAGTTGCTCATTTAAATGTTTGTCTTTGACTTAAATTTAATCTGTTTAACCTTTGTCACATTTAAACCCTGCACATGTATTTCATGCACTGATCGACTAATATTTATATCAGTGGTTCTTAACCTTGTTGGAGGTACCGATCACCCCACCAGTTTCATACGCGCATTCACTTAACCCTTCTTTAGTGAAAAATAAAATAATGGGGTTTTTTTCAAATTCAAGACAGTTATATAATAGTAATAGATTTTATTTGTAAAAAGCACTTTGCATTGAGTAAAAAACCTCAAAGTGCTACAGTGTGTACTTTTTTTTTTTTTAAAGATAATAAAAAATAAATAAAAATTAAAACTAGAACAGCCAAATAGCTAAAACTAGTATGCATATATATTTTTAAAAAAAAAGGCTTTTTAAAAAAAAAGACGGGTTTTTAAGCCTTTTTTAAAAGCATCCACAGTCTGTGGTGCCCTCAGGTGGTCAGGGAGAGCGTTCCACAGACTGGGAGCGGCGGAGCAGAAAGCCCGGTCTCCCATTGTTCGTAGCTTTGGAGGTTGGAGGAGGTTAGCCTGTCCGGAGCGGAGGTGTCGTGTGGAGGATTTGGGGGTGAGTAGTTCTTTGAGGTAGAGGGGGGCATATCCATGGAGGCACACTGGTGGGTTAGTAGGGAGACTTTGAATTCAATCCTATATGTTTTTGGTAACACTTTAGTATGGGGAACATATTCTAAGTAACAAAGACTTAATTTAGAGTTTTTGTGGACACTAGGGGAACATATTCTAAGTAACAAAGACTTAATTTAGAGTTATTTGGTTAGGGTTAGGGTTAGAGGGTTAGGGCCAGGGTTAGAGGGTTAGGTTTATAATAAGGCCATGCAGAATAAGGCATTAATAATGACTAGTTAAGAGCCAATGTGTTACTAATTTGCAGGTTAATAAGCAACTAATTAATGGTGAATATGTTCCCCTTACTAAAGTGTTACCACGTTT
>NC_084734.1:77136947-77179447 GCF_033978785.1 Entelurus aequoreus | reverse complement strand
TGCAGACAATAAAAATAAAAACAGTGCAGACGTTAAAAGTTAAAAGATTAAAAGATTTAGCTGAAAGCTAAGGTGAACATAAAAGTCTTCAGTCTAGTTTTAAAAGTAGTGAGAGTTGGGGAGAGTCTGACATCTTCAGGAAGTTTATTCCAGCTATTTGTTGCATAGTGACTGAATGATGCTCTCCCTTGATTTGAGTTTACTCTTGGAACCGCTAACAGATTGGTCTCAGAAGATCTTAGTGATCTAGAGGGCTTATATAGTGGGAGCATATCAGTGATATACTTCGGCCCTAGACCATGTAGGGATTTATATGTGAGCAGGAGGATTTTGAAATCAATTCTCTGATGTACAGGGAGCCAATGTAAGGATTTAAGAACTGGTGTAATATGCTCACAGTCTTTGTTAGAACTCTAGCAGCAGCGTTCTGAACAAGCTGTAGCTGCCTGACAGTTTTTTTGGGAAGACCTGCAAGGAGACCATTACAATAGTCTAGCCTACTGGTAATAAAGGCATGTACAAGTTTTTCAAAGTCTTGAGCTGACATGAGCCCTCTAAGTCTTTTTACATTTTTGAGGAGATAGTAGGCCGATTTTGTTACTGATTTGATGTGACTGTCGAAATGTAAATCAGAATCTAAAATAACCCCAAGATTTCTGGCTTTATTTGAGGTTTTCAGGGACAGTGATTGAAGGTGTTGGACGACTTTAAACCTTTCTTTTTTAGCACCAAAAACAATTATCTCAGTTTTATCTTCATTTAGTTGTAAGAAATGTTGGCACATCCAGTGTTTGACTTGCTCAATGCACTGGCACAGAAGATCTATGGGGCGATAGTCATTTGGTGATAGCGCAACATAGATTTGGGTGTCATCGGCATAGCAATGATGGTCAATGTTATCATTTTGCATGATTTGTCCATGATTCAGTGTTTTAACTATGGGAGGAAACCACTGACGTGCTTATTAATTGTGCATTCGGTATACAACCTCTTGAAAAAATGACGGAATCACCAAAGTTGGAGGATGTTAATTTAGTTGTTTAATTTCGTAGGAAAAAAGCAGATAACAAATATGACACAAAACTATAGCCATTTCAAATGGAGACTTTCAGGCTTTAAGAAACACTAAAAGAAATCAAGAATATAGATTGTGGTAGTCACTGGTCACAGTGGTCAGTAAAGGTTTCATTTTAAAACAAGCAGAGTGAAAGAAATATTGAATCACTCAATTTGGAAAAAGAAATAATGGAATTTGAAAAACAAACAAACACACCACTAGTACTTTGTCGCACCACCTCTGGCTTGTATAACAGCTTGCAGTACCTGAGGCATGGACTTAATGTGTGATTAATATTACTCTTCATCAATCTTGCTCCAGAAAACGAAAGTACTAGCAATAGATGTTGTTTTTTTTCCATTAAGAATGGAACAAGTTTACAAACTGCCGCTACACACTACAGAGTGCTGACGAGGACCAGAGGGCGGGAGCACATTACACCAGTTTTAAAGTCGCCGTATTGGGTCCTTGTCCGCTTCAGGGTCGATTCTAAAGTTGTATTATTTGTTCTTAAACGTTTTAATGGCCTAGCACCTTCACATCTATCTGACCTGATTTTACCGTCCCAACCCTCGTGGATCCTGAGGTCCTTTTATCTTTACCAAATACCAGAACAAAGGCCCAGGGTGGGGCGACATTTAGCCATTAAGGTCGCCACCTGTGGAACAGCTTGCCAGAGAGCCTCAGGATTGCAGAGATTGTTGATTAAAAAAAAAAAAAAAAAAATAAAAAAAAAAAAGGTGAAGCTATAACACTGTAACGCCCTCAGGAAGAGGTGCTTTAAGACATTAGCCACAGTCTGCAGTGTTTTAGCTACTTCTAAATCACTAATCCTCGCCTCCATGGCGACAAATAAAGTAAGTTTCTTACAAGTATCATCCCTGCAGGACGAGGAATAGCTAAACATGCTTCACTACACACCGTAGCTCACCGGCGTCACAATGTAAACAAACGCCATGAGTGGATCTACACCTGACATCCACTGTAATAATACCAAGTACAGGAGCGTATCTAGTCTAGTCGATATTTTTTAGCATTACAAAATATTTTTTCGTTTTTAAAAAATTATATTTGTTTATAAACTCAGGAAATACGTCCCTGGACACATGAGGACTTTGAATATGACCAATGTATGATCCTGTAACGACTTGGTATCGGATCGATACCCACATTTGTGGTATCATCCAAAACTAATGTAAAGCATCCAAACAACAGAAGAATAAATGATTATTACATTTTAACAGAAGTGTAGATAGAACATGTTAAAAGAGAAAGTAAGCAGATATGATATTAACAGTAAATGAACAAGTAGATTAATAATACATTTTTTACCACTTGTCCTTAATAATTTTGACAAAATAATAACATGGAAAACGACACAATATGTTACTGCATACGTCGGCAGCTGAATTAGGAGCCTTTGTTTGCTTACTTACTACTAAAAGAAAAGTTGTCTAGTATGTTCACTATTTTACTTTATTTAAGGACAAAATTGCAATAAGAAACATATGTTTAATGTACCCTAAGATTTGTTGTCAAAATAAAGCCAATAATGCAATTTTTTGTGGTCCCCTTTATTTAGAAAAGTATCAAAAAGTATCGAAATACATTTTGGTACAACCCTACCCTCTTCATATATATATATATATTTTTTGTACTTATTATTTTTATTGTGTTATTTTGGATTTTATTTATTGCTATTATTACTACTATTATTGTCTTAATGTTATTTATATTATTTATATTTTCCATCCATCCATCTATCTTCAACCGCTTGTCCCTCTCTTGGTCGCGTGGGCTGGACCCTATCCCAGCTGCACTCGGACGAAAAGCAAGATATACCCTGGACAAGTCGTATTTATATTTTATTTTTACATATATAATATCAGATGTTTCACACAATTTTTTTTAGATGCCGTTAATTGTATTTAGTCTCCAGTGCGGACGCCTCAAAGGTGGCGATTTTCCTCAACCCTTAGTGCCATGCCATGTTTTGTTTTGTTATTGTCAATAGTGCTGTGTGTGTGTGTGTGTGTGTGTGTGTGTGTGTGTGTGTGTGTGTGTGTGTGTGTGTGTGTGTGTGTGTGTGTGTATGTTTTCTTCTCTTCTTTTTTTTTGTATAAAGCACTGTGTTTGCCACTTGCCTGTGTATAAAAAGTGCTATCAAAACAAAAGTTTGATTTGATTAGAAAGTTTGAAGCCCATTTGAGAAACCCGAGCCTATAAGCAGCTGCTATGTTTTTGATTCCCACGATTACAATAGGTAAAGTTTACAGAAAGAGAAGTGAAACAGAGTGGCAATTTGGTAAGTCCGATCTTGCTGTCACTTGCTGTTATTCCTGCATGTTTACTGTCAGTGTCACTACAGGCAACCACTGAGCCATCATGGGAAAACACACAGCCTATATCCAACAACTGACACATTTGCTGGCCGGAACGGGTTTAATTTCCCAAACAGGTTATGGGTGGAACTGAGAAGAGAATACCCGCTCCCAACTTATTATGTTTTAATGAATTCATTTAAAGTCAAACATAGAAACAATCATCTACTAATAAAACATAAGAACTGTAGATGACAATAATTAACCATGAGAGAATTCTATGTTTCTGGTTTCCCATGTACAGATATACTGTAGTACCTCAACTTACGAGCTTAATTGGTTATGTCAAAGAGCTTTTAACTCAAAACACTTGTATTTCAAATCAATGTTTCCTATTCAAATTAATTTAAATCAGTTTATTTGTTGCATGCCCCATGCCCCCAAACAGCACAATTTTAACATTTTGCATGCCTTTTAAACTTTTAGATATGAAATATTGTTTAAAAACAATACAATAGAATGTAATAGTAACAGCTATGTAGTTTTATGAAGTAATACTAGTAACAATGTACAGAATAGACCTTGGCGAGCGGGCTTCTACGGAATGTCCTTGTAGCAGCTTTTCTATATTTTCATGGATAAATGTCCGCAACTTGTATATTATTTTAACATTCTTTTTGGGGTTTTTTATTCAATAAATATCATCCGCTTCTTTTTCTCAGCGCTGTCCTTCACACTCAACTTTCTCCCTTCACATGGCTGGAAAACGAAGTTATGTCGATGTCTAGCTATGAGCTAATGTTAGCATGTAAGTCTGGAATTTTGAGCAGATCCTACAGGGTTCACTGTGACATTTGGCGAGGATGGTTGTAATTAAAATGTTTTATTTTTGCAATTAGCCAAGAGGTAGCTCTTCTCTCAAAACATTCTTAAGTTAGGGCTTTTTTAAGTTGAGGTACCACTGCACTTATAAACAGTTGTATCTTTATTTTAGTTAGTAATTTGTTTCAAACTGTCTGACGAAAACGGAAGCAGTTTTTCCCATAAGAAACAATGAAAATCCATTTATGTAGCGCTTTTCTCTAGAGACTTAGAGCGCTTTACATAGTAAAACGCATTATCTACATATTCAAGCTACATTTAAACCACTGTGGGTGGCACTGGGAGAAGGTGGGTCAGGTGTACGATCCAAAGACACAACGGCAATGACTAGGATGCCGGTAACGGGGCTCACACCTGGAACCCTCAAGTTGCTGACACGGTCGCTCTACCAACCGAGCCACGCCACCCCAATTAATATTTTCCGGACACCCAACAGTAGTTACACAAAGCACATTTTATAGAGCAAAAGACAACCTTTTGTTCTTCTGAAAGCTACTTTTATAAAATAAACATGGCCGAAAGCTATTGATTTTTTTGTAATGTTTATTTTTATAGTAACTTCAACCCAAACAAAAGGAATACGCTTACTTTTTCCAGAGCAGTAACAAAATGTCAGTATCCACAACTACACTTTGGAGTAAAATGTTAGTTGTTCTGCATTTTATATACCAGTATGCATTTTTTTTCTAGTCCTGTCCTTTTTTAGCACTATTTGAGTTACTTTTTGTATTTTTGAGTTTATGACGACAACATCTAAATTGTACTTTAAGCGGATCTCCACTAAAATAGTGTGGCCATTGTCTTTATGCTGGTTTTTTTTGGTCATTTGTTATTAAATAGAGGCATTATGTCTGAATTTAACAGTTATGAAAATACTCAAATATTATTTCACCCTTTGGTGAGCTACTCAAAATCAGCTGACGAGCTACCAGTTGGAGACCCCTGTTATAGAGAAAATTACATTGCAAATTAAATTGCTAAATGAACATTTTTAACATCACTTTTACCTTTAATGAATCTTGAACTTTAAATGAATTGTCTTGTTGGGGAAGACGGCGATGAGCAGAGAGGAAGGAAAGGAGGGCAACGCCACATTGAACACCACATTTGTTTACTTTACTACCGGTTCTTTCTCAAATTCGAATGGGATTCTCACCTTCTTTATCAAAATGCTGGCCCCAAAACTTTCCTTTTTGCGTTTTGTGCCGTTTTTCCATTAGTTCCTGTTCTGTGCTCTTATTTTGTTACAGTTATTTTCTTGTTTAGTGCTGAATACATTACCTTTACGCCTGTCTGAGGAAGCTGTGTTTGCAGCTTTTTGTAATCACTAATAAGGACCGGGGTACATTTTTTTAGCGTTGGCATTTATTTTATTTTTTTTTCAAATGATACAACATCCACGCTTTCGAATTCTGACCCCCTTAAAGCAGACAAAAACACTGGATTACACAAATAGGCTATGCTTTCATGAGGGAAATGTAAAATTAATATCATCCAAGCTTGTTAGGATTCTTCCCATGAAACCATGTATATAAAATATAATGTATAATAAAACACATTGACACAATATTTCATATGTTTTAATGTTGTTAAAAAGGTAACTATCGGATATTGTCACAGTCTATTCAGCAAATGAACTGTTCAGGTTTCTTTCAATAGTCTATTAGCCTGAATTGAAATAACTGCAATTTTGCATGATATTCTACATTTTTGTGATGTACTTACACGTGATATCTTATTTGCAATTGTATCAGTTTTATGTGCAAGTTTATATGAGGTTAAGAGAGAATGTCAATAAGATGAGCCTAGATACCAATTCAAAAATATAGTTTCCCTGTTTTTGTATCGCATATGCTTCTCTGTCTGGAGCCGCAAAAAATGAAAAGCCTCATATAAGTGTTATAATGAAGGCAACACATGATGTAAGTGCCTATATCAGCTATAATAGCCTACTATCAAAATGACTATGTGTCGCAGGCTGAAGCAAATCTTTGTTGACAGAAATGTTGAAATGTAATATTTATTCTACACATTTTACACTGGAAAACATTAGTAAAACTTCTCAGAGGGTGAGATAACTCCTGTAAATGACTGGTTTAGAATGGCCAAAGGTATAGATGTGTGTCCCCGAGTTAAAGGAAACGACAGACTGTCTTCTTCTAATGGATTTATTAAAATCTTTGCAAGCTGGGTAACGTTTGCTGTGGTCTGGGACAACATGGCACACAAACAACTATCAGAAATGCAGTCAATGTTACATACAGATAATGTGTCATGAGACATCCATCCCATCCATCCATTTTCTACCGCTTGTCCCTTTTGGGGTCGCGGAGGGTGCTGGAGCCTTGCAAAACTACATTATATACAAAGAGGATAAAAGTAAAAGATATTAAATGAGCTCTATTATACCTCCAAATGAGGCATAATGATGCAATATGTACATCCATCCATCCACCCAGCTATCATAAATAGCATGTTAGAATTGACCAAATAGGCCTGATTAGCACTCCAAAAAGTCAATAACATCAACAAAGCGCACCTTTGTGCATTTATGCACAGTATAAAACGTTTGGTGGACAAAATGAGACAAGAAGGAGTGGAAGATTTTAGATAAAGACTTAGACAAACTTTATTGATCCACAAGGGAAATTGTTCCTAATGTAAACAAACTGTTGCAACACAGTCCACACTATGGTGAGTTCAAGAACCGCCGAAATTAGTAGGACAAAACGATGTTCACCAAATACTCTCATCAGTGAAGCATACACACAAACATATTAAACAGTGGGCTTTCTAACACCTGGGAAGGTTTGTGTCATGTTTGTCCTCAAACAAAAAACATACTAAAACCCCCAAAAAAGTCGCCCCCCCCATCTTTTTCCATTTTCAATCCTTTTTTAAAAATGCTCCAGGGAGCCACTAGGGCGGCACTAAAGAGCCGCATGCCGCTCGAGAGCCGCGGGTTGCTGACCCCCGGGTTAAGTGTATAGCGAGAATGTCGATAAGATGAGATACCAATTCAAAAATATAGTTTCAAGGTTTTTATATTACATATGGCGACCAGACCAGGGGCTCTTGCCCAAATTTAGCTGGGATAGGCTCCATCCTCACAATGACTATAATGAGGACAAGCACTATAGAAACATGATGGATGGATGTCCTAATGGAATATTCCCATGGTTATTTCATTAATGGTCTATAGAGCCAAATATTCTATAATAAATGCAATATTGTAATTTAGATAACGTTGTGGGTTTTTACTACTTTATCAATCAGAAGTCGAATTTCATTTAACAAATATACGTCTGTTGAACTTACAAATATATAAATTAATGACACCAGCAGCCAATAAAATGTCATATTAATATAGCTGGTCGTTGTCCAGTGTGTGTGGGGGGTTGTTTTGTTTTTTTTGGCATAAAAAAATACAATCATGTGTGCTTACGGACTGTATCCCTGCAGACTGTATTGATCTATATTGATATATAATGTAGGAACCAGAAATATTAATAACAGAAAGAAACAACCCTTTTGTGCGAATGAGTGTAAATGAGTGTAAATGGGGGAGGGAGGTTTTTTGGGTTGGTGCACTAATTGTAAGTGTATCTTGTGTTTTTTATGTTGATTTAATTTAAAAAAAAAAAAAAAGGAACTTTAAAAAAAAAAAATGTATTTCTTGTCTGGCCCGGTACCAATCGATCCACGGACCGGTACCGGTGGTTGGGGACCACTGCCGTAAGGGACTAGCGGTAGGAAATGGATGGATGGATGGAGATTAAACAGAGAAAATATGGTTTGTTTAAAATAAGATAAAACAAAATTATTGAAATGTTAAAATATCAATTCAAGCATGTCATTACAAAAAATATCTTTATCGACAAATTTCATGTAGGTTATTTATTTATTTATTTTTATTTACGTTCAACGCTAGCCGGACTTCCTACAGGAAATAGAATCACGACAAACCGGAAGTAGCTTCTCCACCAATCACATTGTGCAAAGCGTCCTAAGCTGACGTCGTCAACCCGGTACAGATGAACAACCGGTAGCTCTGAGAAGAACCGAGTGGTAGCCGTGATTTCATCCGTTTAAACCCTTACAAACCGTACAGGCACCATGCCTTTCGATGTCAGGAGGTGAGTACGTGCCTTCCGCTGCTTTTTATTTGGGATGCGAGGCGGAAGTTAGCATCCTTCGAGGCGGAGGTGAATGGCCGGTGACCAATGAGTCAAAGTTGCTACCATGGACAACATCTGGCATGAATAGGCTAGCTTGTTATTATTCATGATCAATCTCGGATTTATCCCCCTTCCTTATGTTTCTTTATGACAAACTCTTTTGACTAGCCTTTAGGTTTAGCGGCTAATGCTGCTTGCTATGACACACAAAGGTTTGGTGTTTTGTCACTCCCAGACCAAAGCAGAATATTTCTCTAATACACATTCATTATTTTGCAGCAACAAACAGATTGTTGCTGTTTGAACTATCAACATATAATTCATAATCACCATCCCCATTCAAAACAAACTACTGTTTACTCCAAACTAACAATGTGCTCATTAACACTGGTAAATATGGTGTAAAGCTACCCTTACAAATTTCCTTTACAACATTGATAAATGCAGATGTTTGCATTTAAAAGTAGGGCTGGGCCATAAGGCTGAAAACTGTATCATGATATAATTTTTTTTTTTTAAATTAGTCGATAACGATAATTATTGATATTTTTATGACTTATGGAAAATATATCCATCCATCTTCTTCCGCTTATCCGAGGTCGGGTCGCGGGGGCAGCAGCCTAAGCAGGGAAGCCCAGACTTCCCTCTCCCCAGCCACTTCGTTCAGCTCTTCCCGGGGGATCCCGAGGCGTTCCCAGGCCAACCGGGGACATAGTCTTCCCAACGTGTCCTGGGTCTTACCCCTGGCCTCCTACCGGTCGGACGTGCCCTAAACACCTCCCTAGGGAGGCGTTCGGGTGGCATCCTGACCAGAAGCCCGAAAAATAAATAAATATATATATATATATATAAATATATATATATATATATATGTATATATAAAATATATGGAATATATAGATAGGGCTGCAACTAACAACTAATTTGATAATCGATTAATCTGTCGATTATTACTTCGATTAATAATTGGATAAAAGAGACAAACTACATTTCTATCCTTTCCAGTATTTTATTGAAAAAAAACAGCATACTGGCACCGTACTTATTTTGATTATTGTTTCTCAACTGTTTGTAAATGTTGCAGTTTATAAATAAAGGTTTATAAAAAAATCAATAAAAAAAAAGGAGCCTCTGCGCATGCGCATAGCATATATCAAACGAATCGACTAAATTAATCGCCAACTATTTTTATAGTCGATTTTAATCGATTTAATCAATTAGTTGTTGCAGACCTATATATAGACCCGGATAAAAATATTGTAAATGTAAAAAATTGTATTTCAAATGTTACCTTCCTGTGATCATAACCCCCCAGCTATCAAGGCAGAAAGCAAAGGAAATGTCAACACAACTATGGAAAACAATCAATTTAAAGAAAATTCTAAAATCACAACACACACTTAACAATAACCTCTTTGATTTACGGTGCAACAAAATAGTGCGGAGAGTGAAAATGTAAACATAGAGAAACCCGAGAAGAACATTTTTTTGCAAGTTTACTGCCGGGAAGGTCTGTGTAACATTTAATTTGGTCTGTTATTCTTATTTAAGTACGGAAATGAATTTATGTTATGCAGTAATTATTGTTTAAATAATATTGCACCAAATAAGTATCACATTTGTTATATTTTGTTATTTTGTTTTCGTTCTTACCTGTTATTTCCGTACTTAGGAATAGGGAACGGACGAGGGTTGAGATAAAAGATGAGCGCGGCGAAGGACTACAGTCCATTTTAAAAAATCCAAATAACTGCCATGTTGTTGAGATGACTTTTCCTGTTTTATCGACAATGTCTTCTCTCTTTGCAGCACTCATTTTAAGTTTCTCCTCTAACTCCATGTAGAGAATCAACAGCAAGACAATAACATAGCACAATCAAACTGGCTGTTTAGCGTGACCCTCCCATTGCTCTCTGATCACTTCCTGTTTTGTTAGGTTATAAGGCCGCGAGTGCCTGTGTTTATGCAACCGACCATGCTTCATTCTTTCCGTTTTTTTCCGCCCCCCCAAAAAATATATAACCGAACACATTTTTGTATTCATATTGATTACGTGTCTTATCGCGATATATTTTGATATCGTTTTATCGGATAGTGTTGTTTCAAATTACATAAATTGTCATTCAAAAATATACTGAATTTAGTGTATAGTTTGGGTCGTCACAAAAAAAAAATTATTGCTTGAATTCAGTTGAAATCTACTTTTTAAAACACATTTCAACTCCTCAATTAGATCGTCTTTAACAGACCATGTGACTAGGGCTGCAACAATTAATCGATTAGAAAAAAGCTTACATTTATATTATGTTGCTTCAATTATTAGTTTATTTTCATTTATTTATGATTTTTTTTTTTTTACAATGCTTAGAGCAGTGTTTCTTAACTTAAGAAATGCTAATCTCAAATAAACAGAAGAAGTCTGGGGCTAAAGTCATAGAGAAGTTTCTTACGCGCAAAAATTACGACTAGTAATTTAGTTGATATATTTTCCATCCATCCATCCATTTTCTACCGCTTGTCCCGTTTGGGGTCGCGTGGGGTGCTGGGGCCTATCTCAGCTGCATTCGGGCGGAAGGCGGGGTATACCCTGGACAAGTCGCCACCTCATCGCAGGGCCAACACAGATAGACGGACAAAATTCACACTCACATTCACACACTAGGGCCAATTTGGTGTTACCAATCAACCTATCCCCAGGTGCATGTCTTTGGAGGTGGGAGGAAGTACATATATGTGTTGTTGCATTTTAAACAATTGTATTGTTGATAATAGAGGTAATTATTATTATTATTCGTTATCAATAGTGCTATTTCTATTGATATTTTTGTTGCTCCATTTGTAATGCAATAATATTCACTGTCATTTCTATGTTATTAATAATTCCCTAACTGCTTCTTTCCTATAATTGTTTGTATCATATTTGTACATATCATATTTTTTATGTTGTTCTGTTGTTGTTGTTTTTGTTATTGTTATCTCTCTGTCTTATCCCACTCTTGTCTGCGAGATTTCCCCCTCTGTCTTCCTTTTTTCTTCTTTCCATTCCGTCCTTCTTTGGTCCGGCTGCGCCAAACATTAAATAAATCCATTTAATAAAGTCAAATACAAATAAGGCAACAAGAGAAGTATCCCACACTTCTCTTTCGTGAAGTAAATCTGTACAGCAGATATGGGCATCTACATCAACAATATGATTTGCCTGAGTGGCTGAACAGGACAAAAAAAAAAAAACAGTGTAAAATGATTAATTTAGTGTTAATATTTGAGTGGGCTCCGGGCTAATCTGTAGTGAAAAAGTTTAAGAACTTAGAGCACTTGATGTTGCCATTATAACTGATGAAAATTGAGAGCAACTAATAAAAATCAATAAAATCCGGACAGCATGAAGTGCTTGTAACTTTAAAGATACATAGTTTCGGTATGGCCACTGCAATAGATATATGGAATAGAATATGAGAGCAGTGGTGTGTGTGTGTGCCGTCTTCTGTATTGCGGTTAACGGCAGCAGAGTTTTTATTTGTCATTTTTTTAATGAATTAACAGATTTTAATGTTAATGATGTGCAATCATTGAAAGAAAATATTAAGGTTATGGCCAGCATTAAAATCTTTTATTTCAACGATTTTCCATTCAATACGCATTGAGGCAATAAAGTGTGTTTTTAATCGATTAATTGAACTAACTTATTAGAAGATTACTTTATTACTAAAGTAATCGATAGCTGCAACCCTACTTGTGATTGGAAACCAGGGCTGGTTGATTAATTGAATTTCGATGCCTTTTGAAAAGGCATTAATTGATTTAATCGATTAATTGTTGAAGCCCTCGATCTCACCATGGTTGCCATTCCCATTTATTTGACACTCCGCAAGTATCTCAAATCACTCATCTAAAAAAGTGGGGCCTATGAAATCCGTGTTAACGTAATCGCGGACGGAATCACGGAACTGGCAAACAAAAATAGAATCTACTGTTAAATGTGGAATATTACAAACGTTGACACACGTGAGGGAACAGCTGTCATCCAAGCAGAAGGAACAGTTGTCTGGTGAAATTATGTGTCTGGGACTGGTCTTTTGTCGCCAAAACACTCACCCGCCCCTTCACAAACTAAACAATGTCGAAGCTGCCGGCGAAAAATTACAGCGCTAATGCTAGCCAAGACAATTTATAATTCCACAACCCGTCTCATCAGCTTGTGTTGTTGAGAACAACATCACCGATGTAAGGTCTGTGCGCAACATCCGGTCTGACTGCTCTAAGAAAATAAAGGTTTCAAAAAAAGTACCTAACATAAACATTTTGTACTTAAAGCACTTATTGGTACGGTACTTTTACAAAATGATTATGCTTTGACTACTAATACTGGTCAAAATTGTCCAAAGATGTACTGTACCAATAAATGTAAGGATTTAGCATTTATGTAACGGACATTGTTAAATGTTATTAATGAAATAAAAAGCACACCTTTATATAGGGGTAAAAATGGAATTCTAAAAATAAAATAAAATGTATTTAATGTGGCCCTAAAAATGGCATCCTCCACATGTAATTTTAACTGTACGGAAGACATTGGCGCCATTCACTATTATTATTTTATTTACGGTTTACTCGTTACCAGTTTATCTCCAGTTGTTGTTTTGAGTTATAAATACAGTTGAGTTTTGATGGTTGAATAAATACTCATGTTTCAAACTAACTAATTTATTGTGATTTATTTTTATAATACCGTAATTATTCAGCACTATTTGAAACCAGATCTTTCTTGTATGTATATACAGTGTATGTGTGTGCGTGTGTGGTGTGCGTGTGTGTGTGTGTGTCTGTAACCGAGGTTATCAGGTGGTCAAATCCTGTTTAGATACTTTGTAGACTCATTACACAAAACCTGAATTGCCACACTTGGACAGACCTCCTTTAACCAATCATTGATTGTTAGTTTCAGCTGAGTGTGTCACACCATCCTCTCGATTGCACCATAATCTGAAGTATACATTTTCCCAGAATGGTGTACCACAAATAATGTTCGATTACGTAAACCGCATCACAAATGTACTTTCTCAGATGCAGCTGTTCTTCTTATTTAGGTGTTCATTGGTGTTATTCTGAGTTTCAAATGCAGAGGAACTTCTCGGTTGAACACAACTCATTTGTTTAGATGACTCTGGTGTTAGGTAATCTGTATCCTTACTGAGTCAAATGTAATAATGGACTACTAAGAAAAATAAAATATAATAGAAATAGAATAGAAAACCTTTATTGTCATTATACACAGTATAATGAGAATTGGAGCACAGCTCCTTAAGTGCACACATAAATAGCACAAGTAAAAGTATAAAAACACATATAGGTAAACATAGAAGAGGTAGTTTGAGTCTCAAGGATCAGTGCAATCAAACAGTTTCCATTAGTGCAAATGTGCATTGAGTTTAGTGACAGCTTTGGGGAAGAAGCTGTCCCTGAGTCTATTTGTTTTGGTCTGCATGGACCTGAAGCGCCTGACAGGGGGAACAGGTTAAAGAGATGGGAGCCAGGGTGAGTGGTGTCCTTGGAGATGTTTCTGGCAGTCAAGGAGAGCAGGGGTCAGTCGATTATTTTTTTTTTGTGCAGATTTTGCTACCCTCTGTAGTCTCTTCCTGTCGACTTACGTGTAGCTGGAGTGCCACACTGTAACTGCGTAGGTCAGCAAGCTCTCAATTGTGGAACAGTAGAAGGTCACCAGCAGCTGGGTGTCTAGTCGTACCTTCCTGAGCCCCCTAGGAAGTGTAGCCACTGCTAGGCCATCTTGACCAACACTGTGGTGTTGGTTCTCCAGGAGAGGTCTGCAGAGATATTTTTTTTTACCTATAAAGCGCTTAAAAACTTCCACACACCTCCATTAAAGTTTTATATACACGCTGTAATGTAGAAACGGGCTCATACATAATAACATGTAATATTTACGTATTTTGCTCATTTAAAGCATACAGCAGGACATTAATTTATGCGTTCGCTATTTCCTTCAACATCACTGATTACTACTCACTGCAGACATCATGAGAGCCTACAAACATAATGAAACATCTCTTACTGTACAATGTTTGCTGTCACTAGAATGCTGACTGCTAGGATGTTCCTATATTTTTGTTTAGACGAAGAGTGACTCATAACCTTTGCGAGAAAAAAGTGGGGTGGAACCAAGCATCTTTTCGTGTCTTTCTTACTATTTCCGGGTCCAAATTTGATGCCAAAGCTGACCAATTTGTCGGATTATGTCCTCATCCTCCTACTATCAAGGTGAGAGGTATTATTTATGATATAGAATGAACTTTCATGAGCTCAGAGGCGAGAAAGCGGTCACCAGCTCTTGACGTCAATATACTGTAGCAGCACAAGCTAGTCAACTCGTTCTGATCATGACGCCTCTAAAAATAGTTTGGCGCTTATCATAACTATATCACTAATACTTGGTTAATATTCAGGTCACGAAATGTAAATTGACTATTGTTGGTGTTTTTTTATTTGGTTATTTAGAGGGCTTTATGGGCAGAATAGAGGACCTCCCATTGACTCCATTGTAAGTGGATTTTTATTTACAAGTTAGAACGCATTACAAAACGTACATCTGTCTTCTTGTCCCTAATAATTGTTGTGACCGATAGGCAAGATTCCAAAAATAGTGCAGTTTCCCTTTAAACACCCTCACTTAATCATCTAGCTACCCAGATAATACATGTACATTTGGTGTTACCCTTTGGCATTTAATTGCATAGTACATTGCCAAGTGTAACCCTTTTCCCATAAATACGCGAATAGCTCCTAGTAGTAACAAATAACCTAATGTGAACCTGCTAATTTCAATTTGAAGTGTCTTCTGTCTTCCAAGTAACTGTAGCTAGCTAATGCCGATAAAGGTAAATAATTAGGCGGTTAAGTACGAGTATAAGCATTTGATTTGATAAAAAATAGGGAAAGTTAATCAATTGTTACAGTAGTACCTTAATTTACAGGTGACACAGCTCTTCACTCAAAACACTTGTATGCTAAAGGACATCCATTACGCAAAACCAAATTTTCTTGCCTATTGTTGTTACCTGCCTTTGTGTATTTGGGATCTGCATAAGTCCCGAAAGATTTTAATCAAACCATGGGCAGATATTGATAAAATAATCTTGCTTCCTTCATACTTCTGTCAAACAAGCTGTTTAGAATTTCCACAACCTGAGATGTTTTCTCATTGGTGACGTCAGCGCTTTATCCATATTTTGTACACATGTACTTGAAGATCTAAGCGAATCTGCCATTTTTAAGGAGGAGGGGTTCATTTCCCTCTTAACAACTCCGCCTCTCTAGAGGCAGCCGAAAAGTGGCTCGATGATACTATGTCTTTATAGCAAAATATATGCACAATTTTGACCAAATAACCATCATTACATGGTATGTATTCCAAAAGGAAGTGTTTAAAGGTAGAAAAAAATCATAAATGGTCCCCATTAAATCAAAGTCTTCGTAATATTCTTCACATTAATTTTCGTCTTTCCAATGACTAAATTATATCTATCTCTCGAATAATCTAATGCTAATGTGTAAGGTGGGATGTTTCTGGCGCATCTTCAGGGGTTCACTGTGCCATTTGCTACAGAAACTAATGGCGGGGATGCTAGTATCTAAATTTTTTGCTTGTAACTTAAAGCATAACAACAATTAGCCGAGAGACAGCTCTTATCTCAAAACATTCTTAAGTTTGGGCACTCTTTAATTGAGGTACCAATGTATTTATTACATGTATTTTTATTTTCTTAAACAATTAAGTTCTGAACTCTTCTTTCAATGCCAGCGTAATAGTGAGTAGAGGAAACAACAGCGCCTGTGCTCGTTGGAGCCAAGTAGTGCTTTCCATTCTACCTCAAGACACCATGGATTCAACACAATCAGCCAAATTCTTCTATGACACACTGTATTCTATTACTAAACATATCCTGCTGGTTTTTACGGCTACTTTTAAAATAGCTTCTCAATTAACTGAGCATTAGTGACCATGAGAAACAATTTTAAAGTTGTCTATTGTATTTTTGTCTTGCCCTCATTGCCCTCACATTCTTGCGATGGCATTTAGCCAAAAAGGAAATACTGTTCTTTTATGTGCTTGTCTATACTAGTTTGCAATATACTGAGTTGAATTCATTCTGATGGCATCAGTCATGCACACTTTTATGACACAGATCAGTGTTTTAGTTGTAACTTTTTGGGTTGCATCTATGTGCCTAAAGTCATAGGCAAAGTGTTGCTTAGCTGAGGACTCGTGAACAACTGACTCACGATGAGTCATCTGCCTTGTATGGTTTATTTGGTAAGATTCCTTTTTTAAAAAGCAACCCTGTGTGTTTAATTTTGGGGTCAGCAGAGAGTGGACGGTACACGTTGTCCTCAATAACTACTAAGGATTTGAGGCCTTGAAGAGAGAAGTGACGAAGTGAGGCAGATGTGCTGACTGCAATTCAGGAAATTACAAGCGTCAAGGATGGCCTCTCCGAGTCAACATAAATATTCATGAGTACATAGTGTTCTACAGGAAATGAATGAGTGTATCGACAGCCTAATCTCTTTAAAGAGTGTACTGAGCACGTTTGTACAACGTAAAGCTGATCTTTATCACGCCATGAGAATTGCACGAGCACAAATGCAATGATCCAAAAAAACATCAGAATTTACATATTTAGAATACTATCCATTGTTGTTTAGGGGAAAATTACATAGCGTATAGAAAAATAAATCGACATTGGAACAGATACAATTGTTATAACAGGACACAGTTACATATAATTAATGGTTGCAGTTTTCTTGCACACATTTAATGCTTAGGACTTATAATATGAAATAGACATTTTGTGTGACAGGTGTGTGCTGTCTCCTTCCCTGGGAGGCACCAGAGAAAGCAGGAAGGCTTACTGTGCCACTTTTTGAAATCCCCTTTATATGTAAAAAGGATGTCACCCACAGAAGGCTTATCTCTCATTGAATTTCCACATTTTATCGAGGGCTGGACGATATAACTGAAAACTGTGTCACGATATAAGTGGTTTATATCGGCCTATATTAAGTGTAAACATTTTTATGTAAAGTGTAACTTTTGTCTGATTATAACCCCCTCAAACACTCAAACAATTACCTTTGAGACACTTGTGATTTAGGGCTATATAAATAAACATTGATTGATTGATTGAATTAATTTAAACAACATTCTAAAATCACACTTAACAATAACCTCTTAACATTAAGGTGCAAAAATAGGGAATACGTAAGAAATGCCTAATTAAATAGTGCAAATTGTGAAAATATAAACCGAGACAAAGCTGAGAATAACTATTTTCTGCAGGTTTAGTGCCAGTAGGTTACGATCAAGTTCCGTGGCTAAGTTGGTGTGGTATTACCGTTTTTTGTGGGTATGAGTGTCTTGCAAAATTTACAGACCACATTGGTCTGACTACGGTCCGTTTGGGAAAAAAAATCCCCAAAACTGCCATACTGTGGAGGAGACTTTTTTTTTTGTTTTATAGACAATTTATTCGCTCTCTGCAGCACTCATTTTTCTTTTCTCTTTTCACTTCATGTAAGAAATCTACCGCGAGACAAGAGGGAGCAACCAAACTCGATAGTTGACAGGGAATGTAACGGTATTAAAATCTCACGGTACGATATTATGAAAGTGATGGATTTAAAAAAAAAAAAAACCTTCCAACTTAACCTTCAGCGAAACCAATGGGGAAGTCAACTACTTCGCCCTTAAAATTCCAAAAATAACCATTCAAAAATCACCAACAATACTCCATTTACATTTTGTGATTTGAATATTAACTAAGTATTGGTGATATTATTATTGTAAGTGCTAACACAGACAAACTATTTATAGAGGCGCTGTGATCAGCAGCCTGTGTAACATTTTGGCATGATCGACTCGCTTCCTTGCTCCCTGGAAATTTATTGTAGATCATGAATCATGCATCTCACCTGGACAGAAGAAGTCTCGGGACGTATTCCGACAAGTTGGTACACTTCAACAGCCATATAAAACTCGGAAATAGAGAGAATGACACGAAAAGACAAATTTGGGGGGATTTGGACCAGGTGTGGGGGCCAACTATCTGTGTTGGCCCTGTGATGAGGTGGCGACTTGTCCAGGGTGTACCCCGTTGTTAAAATGTCAATAGCACTCACAATAAATACATTGAAAAATGTACAGTTAATACAAGTGATTGTCCTAGTATTGGTATCAGCAGATCTCGATCAAGGATGATTGGTAGCAGAATTGGCAGCATAAAACTGATCGGAACATCTCTGAATTAAACAAGTTTATTATTTTCGTTTATTATATGCAATTATTTGATCAAAACAAGGTAAATGGTACACAATAACTAAACAAACTGGTACTCATTTAAACCCTTTGGTTTTTGTGCATACAGTCCTTGTGTGTCCAGGGCATTATTCCCTGTATTTGTAAACATAACAAAAACAAAAAAAATTAAATATTGACCTAATTACTCTAGTATCGATCATATACTAATATCACTCTTGATGTCGACACTACCAATTTACGGAACGATGCGCCCTCCTCCTACTTGTCATGTGATGACTGTGACACTACTTACACACCAACAGTTGTTATGTTATTCTTTCTCTATTATCAACCTACTTGTTAATTTCTTATTAGCTACTTACTTTCCGCTGTAACATAATTTAATCTACTCTTCTTAAAGGTTACTAAGCACTTATTTTCTGGTGTTGTTTAAAGCTAGCTTAGCTAACCTGCTCCTAGCTTGCTTTAGGTGTGTAACATGTTTAGCATTGTCCTCAGGTGATGATGATACTTGATGATGATACTTAAGATACTAAAAATTGCCGTGTATTTTCTGTAATGGAGGTGATTATTATCAATTTAGGGGAGCAGCTCTACACGTGTGTATGGAGACACATACTGTAACTAACTGCTTAAAAATAAATACAGTGTCAGCCAGAGGGGATCAGCATTTGTAATTAGCATTAAAAGGCATTAATTGGCAATGGTGATCACTAGAGCTGCACAATTTTGAGAAAAAACCTAATTGCGACCCCCCCCCCCAAAAAAAAAAATTGCGATTGCAATTGGATTTGGGATTTTTCATATAGTTTTTTATACAAATGTATAAAACACAAAAAATAACGACGGAAGGATGACATGTTACTTTTGGACTGTCAATCCACATATTCTTTTTTCAAGGTGCTACACAGTAAAACAATATGCAATCATTTACTTAAACATATATGTGGCTTCGTGCAGACAGACTTAGAGCTTTTGTCTACATCATGCTCTTAAACCGAAGAATTAACGGATGAAAACTATACAGTGTTTGTAATGTAATCATAATAAATAATAACAAAAACGAAAGTAACCATTCAAAAGGATATACAGTTTTATTTCCCATTAGTGTCGAATTGTTTACCATTGGAATGTAAGAGGATGGTCAATCACTTTGTTATCCTAAATAAATAAACAAACAAATAAAATGGACTCTCATTTCTGTTAGCAAAAATTCAACTTGAATAAATATTAAACTTCTTAAAGTGTATTTTTTTTTGCAGTTGGAAAGAAATAGGTTCTCACTCGTTAGTGTTTGTTGATGGTCCCATATTGCCCATCTGATTTGAAGTTCAAATATTACCACAACCGGACCTTTGACTTTGTAATCATATATTATTTCTCCTAATTTTTGTTACTTTGCAGAACTTCTCACAAGCGAGTCGAGTAGCGAGGCTCTCTGTCCATGCTTCCTGTGTGTGTAAAGCTTGTGATCTCGCGCTTTACCCACCGAGACAAAGATTGTGAATTACTAAAAAGAGGGCTCACTGTGTTCAGTTACTTCTACTGTTTAAAAAAAAACGTGCTTAGAGCGATGCACAGAGTTAGACCTCTTTCTCCTTGTTTGAAGCGAGAGATGAAGAAACAATTCTGATAGACGAACATGTCTCACTCAGATGCTGGTGATGGTGGAGAAAAAAACCACACTACGCCTCTTGCGGTTATTTATCGCATTAATTAAAACCTCAAAATCAATTTGATGTTGATTAATCATGCAGCCAAAGTGGTCACATACTTTTACCATAAAAGTCAGCCGATTGATCTGCGTATGTGGAGTAAAAGTTATTTTTTTTAAAGTCAAAATGGACATTTTCTTCTTTGATTATCATAACTGATACACTTGTGAAAGGTATAAACACACAAAAGATTGAAAAATACCTAAAAATACAGACTGGAAGGTAATACGGTCGAGACCCTTCCTCTTTTTTTGTTTTACATCCGTGCTTCATGTACTTTGTTTATGAGGAAATTAACCTTCAAGAATTGTCAAAAGTATTTTCCTCCTCCTTGTTGACCCCACCCAGTCCTCTTTATGCGATGTGACCCGAGTACAGGAAATTCTGAGGCCAAGCAAAAGGCTCGGACCCTGCTGGTTTGGAAAGGAAAAGAGAAGAAAAAACAAAGTAAAGTAGTCGGGTCCGAGCTGGACAGGAAGTGCCTCCCTCTTGCTTCCTCCCACGCCCTGCCCTGCCTTGCATCAGCCGTGATGATTTCACTGGCAGCTCTGCAGTAGAAATGTCAAGTGATGTGACTGTTTTGGCAGGGGATGAGGAGGTTCTGTGCTGTCAGCAGTACAGTTTGGGTCAAAAAATGTATCACTGCCCAAAAAGGACATGTGTGTGAGCACAGGAACCTAAATAGTTATGACGCCGAATCGCACATTTTCCTTCCTTTTCGCTCCTATAATAGGCTTAAATAACATTACTTCAGAGGAGCTGAACGTGTCACTTGGCAATGACTCTCCCTCGCTTCTGATTCACTGGTCCATGACGACTTGTTGCACAAATTATGATTTTTTTATTAGTCTTTAAAACATTTTTTTGTCATCAGTGAGTCATAAACTAAGCCCTATATTACGAATGAATGTAAAAATACATCTGGCACTGGTTTACACCCTAAATTCTAGGTACTAGACCATTTTAATTCTATGGCAAGGGGGACGGTTGTAGAGCACATTTGGTTAGTTCAAAGCTATCCAAACCCTGTGTGGCCTGCCAGCATCCTAAATCTGGCCCATTGTACGTCTTGAAATATTTTTTATAATATTATTTGTATTTTATATGACCTTTTTCCGACCAAATCTGACTTGATAACAGTCAATAACCATATGATGTCTATATGTAGCATCCAAACAACATTTCCCACCCATGATGCAAACAAATAAAAAAACAACACATCAAGTTTACTTAAATATGTCAAACAAACTCACCTGTCCACTGAGCTATGTGCACATTATAATTAAATGTTTAAGCACCATATCGGTTGCACGCGCGACAGTATGTGACGTATGTAGCAACGTGCGCTTGTTTTATCTCTTAAGTGAGAAGGAGAGACAAGAAAGAGTGAGAAAAGCATGTAGTGTAATGCCCGCAGCTAAAAGCAACTGCGTGAGAACGTATACTCGAATACTCACGAAATAGTAATTTTCTACATTGCACAGAGACAAACCCGCGATACATCGAGTATATTCGATGTAACGACCAGCCCTATATCCAACGATATATTACAGTATTCTAAACCCACTACAAAGCATGATGGGTAATATCATACTTGCCAACCCTCCCGATTTTCCCGATAGACTCCCGAATTTCAGTGCCCCTCCCGAAAATCTCCCGGGACAACCATTCTCCCAAATTTCTCCCAATTTCCACCCGGACAACAATATTGGGGGCGTGCCTTAAAGGCACTGCCTTTAGCGTCCTCTACAACTTGTCGTCATGTCCGCTTTTCCTCCATACAAACGATGTGCCGGCTTTTACACTCACATAAGTGAATGCAAGGCATACTTGATCAACAGCCATACAGGTCACATATAAACAACTTTAATACTGTTACAAATATGCGGCACACTGTTAACCCACACCAAACCAAGTGAAGTGAAAACCCTTTCAGGTGACTACCTCTTGAAGCTCATCGAGAGAATGCCAAGAGTGTGCTAAGCAGTAATCAGAGCAAAGGGTGGCTATTTTGAAGAAACTATAATATAAAACATGTTTTCAGTTATTTCACCTTTTTTTGTTAAGTACAAACTCCACATGTGTTCATTCATAGTTTTGATGCCTTCAGTGACAATCTACAATGTAAATAGTCATGAAAATAAAGAAAACCCATTGAATGAGAAAGTATGTCCAAACTTTTGGCCTGTACTGTATATATCTTTTTGTCAGACAAGGAATTGAGTTTCAGTACTGTATATTGGTTCTGCATAATTATTGAACTGTGATCAAAACATTTTCTCTGCTTTCAAGCATGTTGTTTTAATTTAATTTTTTTTCTCATTTGATTGGTCAAAAAGTATGATCTTATCATGACTTGGTTTTGTGCTTTCTTTAGTAAGTGTTGTGTGTCAGGGACCTCTGTTAAGGTCAGGTCAGATATACACTGCAAACATTGTGTGTGAGTGTGTGTGTGGTTGTGGGTGTGTGTGTGTGTGTGTGTGTGCGTGTGTTGGAGCAGTCTGTCTGGGCCTGTATAACTAATGGCTGTGTTCCAGAGCTAACATTCCAGCACTCTTCTGTAATATTGCACAGTTTGAAGGGTACAAAGTGTGCTTCCCTTCTCAGCACGTAGTATTTACCTTTTCAGTCTTTTTTTTCTCACCTCTCTTTCCTTTCTCGTCTCCCTTTCCCTCCTCAGATTCGACATCTACAGGAAAGTACCAAAAGATCTCACTCAGCCCACCTACACAGGAGCTTTCAGTGAGTGCAAACAATAGTCTTTTTTTTATGGTCAGATCATGTGTCCACTGAAGAGGTGTAAGCATTTGGTTTTTGAATCATACACATGTGTGAATCATATCTTCTTTGACGGATTTCTACTGCATCTTTATCCTTCTTATAAGTGAATGCTTGCAAGGGCAGCTTGTGATAAAAGACAAAGTAATAAAGTATGAAAGAGTTTCTTTAAAACTTGTTTTGAGAGGATACAGCCCACCTTCGCTTATGCCTTTTCCAATTTTGGATCAATAGTTGCAAAAAAAGTGACTTTTATAAGTGTATCCCTATGAGTTTTGAGGTCATTATCTTCGACTAAGGATTTTCATAGTCGAATGTGATTCGTTAGATTTTCCCAATAGTCGACGATCAGTTGTTTTATTGTTAAACAAACAAATACGTTTTGATTGTGCATTAGGAGTGTTTAATCTTAATTGTATTTATAATGTGTGCCTAATGAGAGATTATCTCTTTCTATGGTACTGTGACTAATTAATTACTGCATTTTCTGAGCTACAAGCCTGCCGTTAGTTTTTTTTTTTTAAATATAATTGACTGACTAGTATATGTGTATATGAGCAGTTACTTTATTATATGAGCCAGTGAATTTCCTGCTCTACAGATGGATAAATCAACAGATATAGTCAGCCTGGCAAATATCCTAATGTACATTAATGAAAGGACAATTATTTTTTTTAAGTGGGGAAGAGTGAGGGTTTCATGGCTTCAGGTCAAACATCTGAAGGTTTTGCGTGACTGTAAAGTTCAGGACCACTTCAATACGGCCATCTTAGCTTGGCTACTCTTCTTCTCTCTTGGAGTGGCTCTAACTAGCAAGCAAACAACTTTGCCCCCTATCACCCCTGCCCAAACCCCTCCCATCGCTACAATTTCATATAAAACAGAAACATTCTTTATAGAAATACAGGGTTACCTCAACTTATGAGTACCTCAACTTACAAAGCTGGGCAACTCTTGTTTTCTCTTGGAGTGGCTCCAACTAGCAGGCAAACACCTTTGCCCCCTATCATCCCTATCCAAACCCCTCCCGTTGCTACAATATCATATGAAAACAGAAAAATCTTTCTGCTCTCCAACTATCAGAGCTAAGAAAGTTAGTGCGAAGGAGAGGATGTGGAGGACCAAATGAGAGACACAAACCGTTAAAATATGTTAGTCTGCATCACACAAACTGCAGCCAGTGTCCACGGTATGTAGCCACAAAGGTCCAAACGACAAATATTTATCCATAGAACTATTGAGAAGGTGCAGATGTTGGGTTTGACGTGTTTCAATTTGTTCTGTCTAGTCCTGATTCAACAAACTGGACAGTCAAGCATAACATTTGGTACACAGACATACATTTTACTTGCCGTCAACACTGTTCTCTCCGGTCTGTCACTCAAATACGTCCTTATGTTTCCTTTGTTGCGATTGTTACAATGCGGAGAGACTGTGGCCAGATGTCACGAGAGAAACTAGCAACCAGCTCTATGAAAACAAGTCTACTGTATTACTTAATGGAGAATTATCCCAAAAGAAACACCATCCGTGCGGTCCCCACGGTTATTGCTGAAGAATATTATTACATTATTTTATAAAAGTACTCTAGTTTTGGTGGGTCGTTGTACATAGTTTTGTAATGTTTTTCAAACATTTATTGTGTAATAGTTTGTTTTTATTTTTTAGAAGACATGTCACATGTAAAAATTGTGGAGTTTTGGCAGGGCCAAACACAGATTAAATGTATTTAAAGTCATTTTAATCATCAGGGGCTGTTTTGAGATATGAGCTCCTCAGCCCTGGAACGCATTGTGCTCATAAGTTGAGGTACCACTGTATGCAACAAATAAAGAAAAACAATGTCAACAAACTGCTGTAGGTTCAAAAGTACTTTATTATTGCCAATTATCTTTATGTCTCAAGTAAATGTGCAAATAATGGTTATTTTTGGTTTTGATTTCCGCCCTGACTTTATAAGTCGGCCAATATCCTTGACGTCAAGATAAACGGGTTCAACTGCTGCTAGGGCCTCAAAAGTAAGAAAGTCATCCAAAAGGTCGTCAACAAACTGTACAATCGGAGCACAAATTCAACGAAACTGCAAAAAACCCCAAAAACATTATTACTCATCAAGGTCTGATGAAGGCCGGATGGCTGAAATGTGTTGGGACTGATTAAAAGGTCCATTAAGATATGTTGTAAATATTATAGGCAATTCAACTGAATTAGAGTGTCTTCGTTTTATTGCAGTTTTGCTAATGTAAAAACTTTTAATTACTGGCCTTGCCTTGGTTTGTTTAATCAAACTATTAAAAGATGATTGAATTGAAATGGATAAAGCATTGAACAAAAGACAAGTACCAAGTGATACTGTTAATGTAGCTGAGGTGTAATTCAAGTGCCTTCTAGCCTAGAAAGATGTCCTGGCTGAGTCAGTGTGCATGACGTAGTACCTGTTTAGCACTGCTAGTATGAAAACAATGTTAATGATAGCCGCAGGCATCTTGGAATAAAATTGTTTTTCCTCCCACGCCTTGTGTTTGTCACCACTAAGTCATCATGGAATCATGGTCCTTTTTTTAGTCAATTTTCACCACTTCAGAAGATCCCATGACACATTTTGGGCTCTTCAGTCATTTTCTCATGGAGGTCTTATGATGAAAGCGCATACAAGAACAAAAGATCAGTGTTTGGCAGACATGACGTTATGATGTTTAAGTGGTACTGATTACAAACACCTTCCTGGATGACTGGGAACGAGGCTGCGAAAGATGTCCATTCCTCACCCAAGAGGAAAAGGATGCAAGTAGTTCCTGCGCCGAGTCACCACCCATCCTGTCGCCATCTACTGTCTGGTCATAAAGGGCAGTGTGTTTTTGTGAATATTATAGCGGCTTGCTTAGCAGCAACCAGAAGCGACCCCTGCTCTTGACAAAAGAACAAATATTTGAGCCCTACCACGGTTGTTGGTCTGTTTTAGCGTCACATTCCTATGGAGTGTGGTATTTTCTTTGAACAATACCTCTGTTTTGAACCACAGTTGCTCTGGAGCCCACCCCTTAGCTGTGCACACATTGTCATGTGTAATATCTGTTAGTCCTGCCTGAGCGGATAAAAAGTGTCCATTGTTTTGTGCTCAAAATGGGCCTTAGGCACAGCAAATGTTGAAAGGAGGATCTGTTTACAGAAAGCACACGGCATGACTGCCAAAGCATTACATTTTAAGCTATATGAGTCAATGTGGGAATAACAAGAAGGGATGGGTTTGCGTTATATCACTCTGCTGTCAGTCTTTCCAACTATACTTTTTTCACCCGAGTATGAATAACTCTACCAATCTTCAGTTCAACCTGAATTACTGGCTTGTGTGTCATTGTGACACTCTTTGTTGATCAGTTAAACATTACCCAAAGTAGATCCTCCAAACAGCCACAAGTTTGGCTGTGACGCCCTGCCAACCGCAAGGTCATGTGACTGTGATCCTTGGAGACGGTTGCTACATAAACACGCCTCACCTGCTGAGTGAGAGCTTGCTGACCGAGGCTATTCACCATAGCGGTCAGACCACAGTTGTCAGTCACGTCACCTCCTTCCCTATTTATTTTAGTACACACGAGACATACATTTCATGCAAGAACTTAACTGATTAGTTTCACTTATTGAATAAAACACTTTCTTTGTTAAGTCTGATTCTAATCCAATTTGTTTGGATTTAATATTTTCCCAACTAAAAAATATTGTTAAGTGTACTGGGGAAGTTGTCACAGATATGCTTCATGTACAGTATCCTTTGTTATTTTAAGTTCTCCTATAATGCAAAGTTTACATTTTAATGTTAGAACAGCAATATATGTCCCTGGAGCAGGGCTTTTCAACTGGCGGCCCGGAGGCTAAATCCGATCCAGTAATTACAACAAACTGTTAGTTCAGTTTAAAACTTAGGAGTCAAACATTTTTGCAGCAAATTCCTGAAAACACTACAGTTTATTTATTTATGTATAGAGGACGTTGAACCACTTTACACAAATTGACATTTTAACCTAGCTAGCAAATAGAACACTGGTGTCCAAACTTGTGATTTGCATAACATAGGTGTTCTTCAATGCACCACTTTAAGTCCTCTCTTTTTTGGCAGATACATATTTTTTGTAATGTGATTTATGTAACTAAGGTGTTGCACTAGCTTGTTTACCTCCGATGCAGTCAGGAGTCATTTGTTCAACTTATTTAGTTATACTAGTAGTTTAGGTCCTCGTTTTCATCATTTGGGCTATTCAACTGGTGGCCCGTGGGTACAGTTAAAAAAAACTTGTGAGAGCCACATTTTTGGAGCCGATTCTTAAAAACACCAGAGTGCTGTCATAGAGATGATCTTTGACTAGCTTTTTTGCAGAAGGTCCTTACAAACAGCAAAGCACTACTGTAACTTACTTAAATAGACCAAAGTCAATTTGTGTAGAATCAAACTGTAGAGGTCGCTGGTTCTCCGGAATATACAAAATAAGACTGATAGTGAAGGGAGAAGTCCGTACCCCCAGTCTTTAGCTGTCTGGAAATGTGGCCCCCTAAACAATTGGGTTGAATTTCCCTCCCCTAGTCTGTTACATTTGTAAAATAAATTATAAAATATCTGTTAAGAGTAAAATGCCATATTTCTTCAAATATTGACCGTCAATTAAGTTGACACTGTGTCTTAAATAGTTGTCAACATAAACAAATAAAAGCTACCGTCATATAGACCCCGCCACCAAGAAGATGCCAGGTACACCCGACAATTGAGTAAATAAATGCCACAGCCAGGATTAAAGAAAATACGCTCTGTGACAACAGTCGGAACTTCAAGGTTTTGTGACTTTGAGCAAAGGGTGCTTTGTCTCCGGAATCTCAAATAAGCAGGACTGAATGACTGTGATGGCATTTAATGTGTAATTAGTGGAGGAGGGTGTCTAAAAAGCAGTGTTACAGCAAGCTAAGCACCACCATTAGAGCTGCTATTCACGGAAACTATTTCCAGCCTCAGCGATTTCAATAATGTCAGCACCGCACGTCCCACGTCCAACCTCACCTCCTTCATGCCACACATTAGCTCATTTGGTTTGCATCATTCTTTAAAAATAGTCATGTAATATGAGATTCTCATGTGTAAGATTTATGTGTGTATTTTTGTGTGTTTGAAACAAGGTCTTCATTCACACTCTGCTCTCCTTTGCCCCACAGTTTCCATCCTTTGCTGTGTCTTCATACTTTTCCTCTTCCTCTCAGAGTTGACTGGATTCATAGCCACTGAAATGTAGGTATCGCAGTTTGCTAAATGTGAGTATATGTTGTAACATCCTGGATGGATTTGTTGCTACACTTGTACAAGACCCGCAGTTCAGCATACACAACACCAGGACGTCATCACAAATGTCACTGCCCTCATTTTGACGCTTTGTGCTGGTAAAGCCAATGACAGCAGTCTGTTTTGTCACAGGAAATTGGCTTTGTACGTGCATCAGCCCCTAGGCAATGTGTAATTAAGCAAGGCATGAAGTGAGGTGTGACAGCACGGAAATTACGCTGGCCCAGATACACGTGTCCTCCAATATGGACCAACAACATACTCCCAATTGGTGTACAGGTCTCTTTAGATACTGTACTGAAATAAACCATCTTCACTGTCCAATGAAAAACATGTATCTCCATTTGTTTACCTTGTTTCTGCAGAATAAAAAAAAAAAAAGTGAACACAGATTTTCTTCCACATTCCAAAACAGTGTAATAGGAAAATACTATAAAGTAATGGAAAATTAAATAATCAAAGTCCATCATAAAACCCTTTTTCTTTGAGAAGGCTAAAATAGCATTTTGTACAATAAAACATTCACTCTTAATGTAAACTGCATCACTGCGTGACCTCACAAATTTTCTTTAAAAAAAAAAAAGGTGTAAAAAGAAGTTATTGTCTGCGGTTTTAATTGTGAAACATATTCAAAATGAATGTCTTCCTAACTTTCGTAACCAATCAGGTTGTTGTGAGTCCTCTTATTTCAGGTATTTTTTTGTGTATATTTTTCTTCTCTTCTAGTGTTCTCTACTTAAAGGGGAACTGCACTTTTTTTTAAATGTTGCCTATCGTTCACAATCCTTATGAACGACAAGAAGACAAAAGTCTTTTTTTTTTATTGCATTCTAACTTGTAATAATTGTTTTGTTCTATGTGGCTAGCAATGCAGCTAATGGAAGCAATCTATTCTGCCTCTAAATCACTTTGAAAATGCATTCAAAAACTGCCAACAATACTTAACTTGCGTTCCGTAACTTGTTTAACAACCAAGCATTGTTATTGTAAGAGTGAACACCGAGGAACTGTTTTGCTAGCGTAGTAACACATTGCCTTGCTACAGCACTAGCCGTAAGCTAGCTACTGCAAGATGTAAGCTAGGAACTGCGTCAACAGCTGAATGGCTTTTGAGTTTTTAATATACAACACAATGTGTTAAAAATAAAAACACATATGTGTTTTTGTCAGAAATTCCAAAAAAGTGCAGTTCCCCTTTAACACCTCTTGTTGAGGCTGATCCTTTTTCTTTTGGCGTTTTGGGCAAGTTTAGAGGCACATTCTTTAAGGTTTTGGTAAAATTTTGAACTGTATACTTTGTTTGAACAATATCAGGAACATCTGGCTTTAGGTGTTTCATTGGACACTAATGCTAGAACACCATGTGATCCCCAACAAATAACGTGCTGAATTAAAAAAATGTTTTTACCAGTTATGTATTTTCTGATTGGATTGTAACCAACGTTCTTTCTTCTTGCATTCCCAGTGTAAATGAACTGTATGTGGATGACCCAGATAAAGACAGTGGTGGGAAGATAGAAGTGAGTTTAAACATCAGTTTGCCAAACTTACACTGTGATTGTGAGTATTTACAAAATATATACACATATATCATTTCTCTGCCTTCCACTTGTGTGTTGTCAGTTTCATGTTGTCTATAAGCCTCTTTGCCCTTTGTGTCAGATGGTGTTATTCACCACACCCTATTATTTGCACAACCTAGTTAAAGTGTCAGGGTGATTTGCTTACAGGGCCTATGTTCTGGCATTCTGTGCCACGCATATCTTAAAGTCTGGCACTGTTTGCTGTGCCTTTGACATCAAGTGGTCTCTGTTGGTAGTTTATTTTCTCTCCTCATGACTTGCCTTAGAAACTATGCCTCCCTGCGACAAATCAAACAAGCAACCAGAAACCTCAAACATTCATTCGTAACATGAGCCCACAGATTGACTCAACACTAACCAAAAATGGCAACTCTAATAAATTGGTTCCCGATTTCTGTGTAAGACACCTTAGCATGTAGGCAAGGAGCTGCTGGCCTTGTGTTATGACACGATCACTCAAAACACGCCAAAGAAAAGACAGATTAAAATACTGGGTGCTCACTTGCAAGACACACTCTGGCCATTCTGCCTGAGATGTAAAATTTGATATTTTTGGAGCTTCTTTAAAGATCGACATCCATTACAAATGTGCTTATAGGGAATAATGTCATTATCACACAGTGATGTTGTTAGGTTTGCAATGTAGTGAGTCCCAGAACCCACAGGTCGTGATTTGAGTGGGCCACTGGGAAGTTCAATTGGTCCCCTATTAAAAGGAAAATTCAAAATCTTATTTTTCTAAAATTGTAGTGTTCAACTCCTTTGATTATGGCATGGTATGAAATGGTTGGAATTAGCATTTGTTTCAAACGTATTTAAAATGAAATACAATTTGAAATGTTCACAGACACCGTCTGCGCATAGGAAAATGTCACTCGCCAATCAAAGTTTTCATCACCGGCACAGCCCCATGTTTTTCCAACACATTACAGCATGTCCCCTAAACGTTAAAACACCATCGACACGAATAAGCACAGCATTGGGGAGTTGAAACATTGGTCTTATTTACTATGACGTTCATTTTAATCGTTGAAATTAAACCCGTGATGACTGGCTAGTTGTTTTGGTTGCGGCTTAACTAGCATGTTGTGATACTGTGTACTGTGATCACGTCTGTGCTGAGCGGATGCACAGTGGGTTGTAAAAGCGCTTGTCTAGTCTGCTGACAACAAGTTTTCTTTTGCTAGTTTCTAGTGCTGCAACTAACGACTATTTTGATAGTGGACTCGTCATCAACTAGTTTAAAGATTAGTCGACTAATCGGATTATGGCGCATACACATTCAGTGGCTCTAATTTAGTCATCGGCTTTTAGATATAGCTTGAGATCTGTTTAGGCATGTGCTAACTAACAATAATGATTACTACTTCGTTCAGAAATATTTATACTGCTACTGTGCTGTTCATTAGGCTATTACAAGGTAACAACTATATTAAACTTGTGTCCATTTAAATCAAGGGCAGGACAAAATTCTGATAAAAACAAAGATTACTTTTTTATGTAACTAAAAGGACAGTCAAAACAGCACCAATAACAACAAAATGCCACCAAATCTGTCTAGCTTCCTTAAAAAGAAAATAATGTTATGTGATAATGATGTGGTGTTTAAAAAGTTGCTCATAGGTATCAAGACTCTATACTGACAGGTATATTGTTCTTTAAAGACGTTTTGGTATTGTGTTATTGATCCAATAACGTCGAATGTGCCAATCTCTTTCTAACTTTACCGGATTGACAAACTTTCGCTGGCACACTTTGGCTAATTAATACTTTTTCCACATATCTTCAACTCTGTGTTGCTGCTAACTAGCTAACTATCTCACCGAGGAGAACCGGAGATCACGTCTTTCAGATGTCTGACACACCTCCCCTTATGTCCGTAAAAACACAAGCTATGACGTCACCCAACATTATCGGCAAAGGAATTTTGTCGGTGACAAATGTTGTTAATGATTTTATGTCGACAACGTCACCAAATGGTTGCAACCTTATTTACTGTGATTTTAAACAAAATGTATCGTTTTTAGTGGGTAACAGGAGGTTTGTCCCATGGATGCAAGGAGAGTGAGATGACTGCGTCCTTTCCGATAATTACCGTATTTTTCGGACTATAAATCTCAGTTTTTTTTCATAGTTTGGCCGGGGGTGCGACTTATACTCAGGAGCGATTTATGTGTGAAATTATTAACACATTACCGTAAAATATCAAATAATATTATTTAGCTCATTCACGTAAGAGACTAGACGTATAAGATTTCATGGGATTTAGCGATTAGGAGTGACAGATTGTTTGGTAAACGTATAGCATGTTCTACATGTTATAGTTATTTGAATGACTCTTACCATAATATGTTACGTTAACATACCAGGCACATTCTCAGTTGGTTATTTATGTGTCATATAACGTACACTTATTCAGCCTGTTGTTCACTATTCTTTATTTATTTTAAATTGCCTTTCAAATGTCTATTCTTGGTGTTGGGTTTTATCAAATATATTTCCCCCAAAAATGCGACTTATACTCCAGTGCGACTTATATATGTTTTTTTCCTTCTTTATTATGCATTTTCGGCCGGTGCTCCTTATACTCCGGAGCGACTTATACTCCGAACAATACGGTATGTGTCAAGGACGTGGGACAAACTTCACTGATCACATCTCTCTTATCTGCTGTTCCAGAGTTAAACATCACCATTATTTCTGACTTGTAGCATGTTGCCTGACCTTGATGCATGACTTTGTTGGAAAGGGGAACCCGCCTCTAAATAACCTCATCATCTTCTCCCCCAGCCCACACTTACATATTTGTGCTCCTTCAAAATCTCTTAAAAAGGAAAAACCCACCTTCATTTCGCTGAGCTGTATTTTGAGATCAGCGTTAAAAGGGCGGGGGGTTCAAGATGCCTCAGATGTCAAAGGTCAAATGTACGGCATGTGGAGGTCTTTAACTGATATTCCACCTGCGCTCACAGTCGACACAGCCAGGCGCTGAATATAGGCCACTGCTTGTGTGTCAATGCGGTACACTAATAGTGGTTAGTGACGATGGAAAAACACAAACAAAAAATGGTGGCTTGGGTCCAACATTTCCACATTAGTCACCTTTAGAAATATATAGTTATACTTAACTGAACTCCTAGGCACATTCTGGAAAATCTTTTTTAAATAACTTTTAAGACAAATGCTTTTTATGAGAAGTAGCAAGTCAATGAAGATTGAAGCATGCAGAGTTTTTAACCACAGGGGCTTTAAAATAAAATAATTGTGTTTTAATTTAATAGGTTTCACAAAAATAATGAAAAACTAACCATTCAGGGATTGTAGAAATTTTAAGCAGCACACAATTTTCTTTGACCAAAACTATTATGACTAAACTACACAAGTATTTTTCCTTGGTTTACGGCTTTGAAGGGTTGGTGAACACTCACACAAACATGCTCACACAGGCATGCATGCACACAGCGTGGTTGAATGTATTGCAATACTTTTGATAGCCACATTCTTTCATAGTAGAAAATAATTATCACTGCACAAAAAAAGGAAAAACTTGAAATATAGATTTACAGTATGATGTAATTAATGCAGTTATTCTCTCACGTGCTATGTGTAGAGGTGGGGAGAATAATAAACGTACGACTGGTAGAGTGGTTGGCCCCAACCTCATGGTTACGGGTTTGATCCTAAGTGCCCCTTTGACCATGTTGAAGTATCCTTCAGCAAGATACTGAACCCCCAGTTGCTCTTGATACGCTTTGAGTTCCTTGAAGGCAGAAAGTGGTACACAAGTATGATCTAATTACCATTTACATGAAGACAGTAAGGACATGCCGTTGTGTAAATAGGATACATTAGATAAGGCTACTTAGTCTGTTTATTTAATGGAAAAATAAATGTATCCTTTAATGACTTATTTTGTGATCTGAATCTGATCTTTTCTATTCAAAAAAGGGAACGCATGCTCTGTTCACCCAATATTAAACCACTATTTAAAAAAATATCCAATTAAACTTTAAACTGAACATCCTCAATTAAAACACATCTTGATTTTTTTTTAAGTTTCTAATCAAATTATAGAGGCAGAAAAGCTATCATTTGAATACTTCTGAACCTGTATATTATTTAGATTGTCTCAAAAACATGACCCCATTTGACACAGGTTCTTTCTCTGCTGTAATTTTCTTGACATAATCCACTCAAACAATTACATTGTCCTTGTACATCATTTTTTGCTACGTTTTTCTGAATGGATCAAGTGATTTGAACTGTAAAAACCTAAATAGGACACTGCACACTGTCTTCCAGTGGTGGGGTTGGACATCCAAGATGAGATGGGCCGCCATGAGGTCGGCCACATTGACAACTCCATGAAAGTTCCTCTCAGCCAAGGAGCCGGTTGCCGCTTTGAAGGAGAATTCACCATCAACAAAGTAATTCTCTATTGTTTCTTCCGGTGTCTGGACACTGTGTAGCCCGCCGTGTCCTACAAGTGTCTCATGCGTCAGTCTGTCCGCAAATCCACTCAATCATTAACCCAGCAGTTGTACGTTTAACACGTTCGTCCGTGGAATAATTGCAAACGTGAGACTGTTTGTCGTCCGGTGGGTGAAGAACGTTGGGTTTTCCGACCCACAAGTTGTTAATTGTTAGCTACAGTACGTTCTGCCGTCACAGCATTAGATGCGCTACATTCATTCTAAAATGATGCATATCCTGGACAATCTTTTGAGTTAAAATGCATTTTTCTTTGGTGAATATGCATCTTCTGGCTGCAAAACATTGTCAATGTCCAGAATTACTCATACCATTTGTCGCTACAGGCATAGCCAATGTTTTAAACGTAATTGTTAAAGGGGAAGATTTTAATCTACATTTAAAACACTTCCTTGTGGTCTAGATCAGGGGTCTTCAACGTTTTCCAGGCCGATGACCCCCAAATTGATGGAGAGATAGAGCAGGGATCCCCTCCTTATATATCTTGCGTAAAATGGTGTTTTAAAATAAACTGATTCTAATGGTACCTTGTAAATGTGAAATACTAAGGTACAATGTTGTGCCGCTAATAGCTAGCTGGCAATAAGAGCGTTAATAACTGGCTGGCAGCTCACGCTGCTAATCGCTAGCTTGCAATTTGAGTGCTAATATCTAGCTATCGTAAATGCTACAACTATTATTAATACATTATAATTATTTCTTTATGTTTTTATTTTAAACTTGCACAATACAGTGAGTAGGGTGGTCATGTCACTGCCATTTATAAACCAATGTTATTTAAAGGCATATAAATATGTGGAAAAATTGCAGGCAGGATAAAAACAAAAAGTATTTAACATTTTCACGACGCCCCTGGAGTATCTCAGCTGATCCCCTAGGGTTCGCAGATCCCCTGTTGTAGACTTCTGTTCTAGATAATATGTATTGGATATGTTTTGGTGTACATTTTTCTCCACAGTCAATTTTATAACCTATCTTTTGCATAGATGTTCATTTGTGGAGGCACCACCAGATTGAGTTTATCTTTTAAAAATATACACTGTTGAAGTCTTGAAGTCATCACCACTATTTTTGTTCCAGACACTGTCAAAATTAAACTTCATAAACATATAGATTTACCTGGTCACAACTTTAGGTACACCTGCACACTCAGAGAATGATAAAGAGCTGCAATAAAAAAAAAAAAAAAGCTGCTTAGCAACATTTATGTTATGCCAAGGTTATATGAAAATAATACTTAATCCTACTTTTTTTTGTGTTTCCTCGAACTCAGCTGGCCTCATACAGAGCTCATGGCTAAGAGCTTTACTTAAAATGTCCTATTGCTTGTATTATGTCAGGTGACTTCTTCCCGTAAGTGACAAACAGTGGTGCTCAACCTAGCCGATATGGCTGTTGTTGTGTAGCAAGCAGTGAGCAAACTCTCTGAGTCCGCAAGGGGCCCAGATCTTCATGCAAAAAGCAGATACGAGCAAAAACGCAAACTATGCAATGGAATAGATCCCTAGAATTGATCAAAGAAAGATTTGTCAAGTGATATCAAGGATTATCCGTCGGTGGAATTCCCAAACATATTGAACCATTTTATGCTCCAGACATCATTCTATATGGCAAAACAGATGAAAACTTGGAAAAGCGTGGAGGTCTACAACTTCTTTGTGTGTTGCGGGGTCAAGGAAATCGGTATCAAAATTTTAACTGATAAAAATGCATTGTTTTTGCTCGAGTAAGGTTGCATTTCATGATTTAACTTTGCGTCTTGCGAGGACACGTCCATGAAAACGATACAGCACCTGACAGCTTGATACCCGTGATTGCATATCCATTTAACAAACGAACAATTACTGAATCATCACCTTATTTGATTTTTGTCTTGTTCTCATAAGTACTCTTACACATTTGTGTACAAAATAAACAAAAGGGGAAACGTAGAGATACTTTTCCTAACAAAGTATCTTTGACTCTGACTCAAGGTAATATTTAAATGGGAACTACTAAACATTAAAAGTATATCAAACACACTTAACCTTTACCACAAGTATTCAACACTGTTACAGCATTTATATATCAGAAAAGACGAAAATAATCATAGGTCTCCTTTTAGAAGTTACCACGCTTCTTTAGAATAGTGCAAAATATGTTTTCCTCAAAACCGGTAGGATCAGAGCTATTAATGATGATAATAAGCAAACCGTTAAAAGAAAATTGTCTATTTTCGTTAGTATTTCCTCCACAGCTTCAATCATTTTGTCACCTTTTTGTGTCTTTTCCAGTTAAAGATAACAATAAAAAAAAAAAAGAAGATTTGAATTCATGTATATAATTCTTGGCTTATTATGGTTATAATAGTACTCAGTAGATATATGAAAACCAGCTTTCAGTATGATACATTGCCGTTGTACAACTCTGCAAACTATAACCACAATAATAAACATAGTGATTAATAATTACATTTCTGATATTGCACAATATTGCTAAAAGCTCTCATTTAGGTAACAGCAGCTTTACGTCACAGCTTTTTCTGGCTCCTATTTGACTGTGCAAGCATACCAGTAAATTTATACGTACTGCAGATGTTTGTGGTTTAACTGACGCATACTCTCCTACTTTCTGTTTATAATATTTGTGTGCGCGCACGTGTGATCAGGTGCCAGGGAACTTCCACGTGTCCACACACAGTGCCACGGCCCAGCCTCAAAGTCCTGACATGACCCACATCATCCACAAGCTGGCCTTTGGGGAAAAGCTTCAGGTTGAGATGACACGCATACACACACACGCACACAACATAGGACAAAAAGCCTCATTACTCTCCTTTGTGTGTCACACAGATGCTTAAAGTGCAAGGCGCCTTCAATGCTTTAGGTGGAGCTGACAAGCTATCGTCTAATCGTATGTAATTACACATTGCACCTCTTCATCATGATTATAGTGTACGTTCCATGTGATTCAGGGAAATGAAACGCTGGCTGATTGAATGCAACCCTATTGCAAAACTATTCAGACTGATAGAATGTCGAAAAGAAAACTAACAGCTAGTGTTATGGTCTCTGCATTGTCATATTTAAATTTGAGGTCCTGGATATGTAAAAAAGAAAAAACATGTAAAAATGTAAACATTGCAAAGAATAAGTGAATCGAATTAACAGTAAATGAAAAATATCAACAATTTTAAATAAGACTAACTCCTAAATTTCCCTTGCAGCGCTGGCCTCACACGATTACATCCTGAAGATCGTTCCAACAGTTTATGAAGATCTGTCGGGCAGACGGAGGTTCTCCTACCAGTACACAGTGGCTAACAAGGTGCTGTAATCTTCCCATTCTCCGTTAAAATGACGTCTCAAACTTGCCCATATTTTGTGGCCCTCGACTTAACTTTATAGGCCATGCACACTTGGCGGCTAACAGTCAAAATATGTTTTGCAATGGGGAATCCCACATTTGAAAGAACACAAAACACTAACAACTCACGATCCAATTTAATTCCAATTTGTGGAATCACAATTTCATTCAGAATCGATTTGTGATCCAAAACGATTCACGCAACGTTATTTGGTATATCAATTATTTACAATAGCCTGCCTTGGTTGCTGACCTATGACATATATGAGCAGAGATGGCTTAAAAAAGATGAAAAAAAAATGGATTGTTGAAAAGGTTGCGTCAATTCAGAATTGTAATGAATTGCGATTTTGATGTGAATACATTTTTTTCCCAGCACCCCTAAATACAATAATGGTACAAAAACAAAAATTACAGACATTGGGCAACACTAGCGGTGTAACGATTTATCCACTATATCGTTTTATATTCCTAAGATTCAACGACATCGATCTGTTCGCGGCATGATGACCTTCCAGAAGATATTTATCGATTTTACATCGTTTTAAAAGGCAATCAATCGATTTTTTTGGTGCTAGAAAAAATAAAACATTGGATTTAAAAACCCAGACTCTATATCAGTGGTTCTTAACCTTGTTGGAGGTACCGAACCCCACCAGTTTCATATGCGCATTCACCGAACCCTTCTTTAGTGAAAAATAAAATGTTGTTTTTTTCCAAATTCAAGACAAAGTTATATGTTTTGGTAACACTTTAGTATGGGGAACATATTCTAAGTAACAAAGACTTAATTTACAGTTTTTTGGACACTCGGGAACATATTCTAACTAACAAAGACTTAATTTAGAGTTGTTTGGTTAGGGTTAGGGCCAGAGTTAGAGGGTTAGGGTTATAATAAGGCCATGCCAAATAAGGCATTAATAAGTACTTAATAATGACTAGTTAAGAGCCAATATGTTACTAATTTGCATGTTAATAAGCAACTAATTAATGGTGAATATGTTCCCCATACTAAAGTGATACCATGTTTTTTACTAGTGCACAAAATGAACCGTGCATGAACATCACCTAGTTGAAACAACAAAACCAACACAGTGCATAAGCTCACAACAAATTACACACCTGCAAATCAGTCTGACTTCTGCTGTTGCCGTATCTGTAATACGCCGATAGGAAGAAGTTTTTATTTACACGATGAGTCGGGTGTGTTTTGACCTCCGCCGAACCCCTGAGGCTGACTCACCGAACCCCTAGGGTTCGATCGAACCTAGGTTAAGAACCACTGCTCTATATGAAGTGTAACACTTTTAATGATTAAGACGTTAAACATTACTCAAGTGTGTCTGCCCATCTGGGGTGTCATCGCCATCAGTCGTCAAAACAAGAACGGCGGATACCTACAGAGGTAGAGAAAGGTCACAACAAATGGAAATGCCACAAAGCAATATCATAACGCAACAACACAACAACTTTTAGCTGCAGCACAATTGCAAAATCCACAACAAATACAAACGCCACAACACGATAAAATAAAACCACAACACAACTTTAAGCCACAAAGGGCGTGACGGACACAACAGAAGTGAAAGCGGACCAAATTTCGACACCGACTAGTTGGAAGGTTGAAAACGGTGTAATAAACATAGTATATTAGTATTATTGAAAAATAAAAATACAATATATTTATGACTAAAAAGCTGGTCACACTTCTTTCTTTTTCAACTATGTTCATTACACTGAAACTTGTGCTCTGTCACTGCCATTGCGTGTTTTTGTGGTTTGTCTTATAGTTGTTGTGTTGTGGCGTTTGCATTTTTGTGACTTTTCTCGGCCACCCCATCTGTTTATTAAAATGAGACTAGTAGTAGGTGTAGTAGTTAATATAGTGTTGTATATTATATTATAGTATAGTGTTGTATTATTATTTTTAATTATTTTTCTGCAATGATTTCACAAAATTATACAATATCTTGTCCTTTAAAACTGCCCTGTTTTATTTGTATTATTTTCATGTTGAAAAACAACAGCAAAATAGCAGGTAAATATACTGTTAAAATGTTGGTTACTGTACTTTTATTGAAAACGTCTTAACATAAAGCAGAAAAGGTTTCCTCTTGTCAATAAGATGTGAATTAATTGTTGTTACTTGCTTGTTTGTAGCCATAATTCATTTATACCTAATTGCCTTACCAGACATAACAGGAATATAGGAAACTTGAGCTGCAGTGTGAAGTATCCAGTAATTATTTCACAGTCACATTTGTTAAATGTTTGGTTAAAAGGTTACTGAATTGTTTTCATTTCAGATCACATTGTTATAAATTAATAATGTCCCAGAATAGTATTGGCAACCTCAAATTATGATGGAATCGTTGTTAAAATGAATCAATACACTTCTAGGCAACTTCCTGTTAGCAAACTGAAGTGTCTCAGAACTTTGAGGAATTCCAACTGTGAAAATATGCATTTTTTTACATACACTTTTACATTTATAATGACTTCAGGCCTACTATAGCTTAGTTATGGTTGAAGTAGTTCACACATTTAGTCACAGTGTTAAAATGCGTTTCTAATGTGAATACTTCATGCAGCCCAGCCTCACCCAGACTCTACCCCCAGCGGTCCTTGGTCAAATTGAGTTTGAGACCCCTGCTGTTCAAAGACATGTTCCAAAAGCATGCTGTGGAAATCGAAAGGGTTTTCTTCTGTGAAAACAAAACCACAGTATTTTGCACAATATTTGTATGTATTAAAACCACCGTACCATAATTCTTCTTCTGCTTTTTAGCAGCTGTTTTTTCCTAAAGACCAAAAACATCCAGGCTTGTTGGAAAAACACAATTCTGATGTGCTGTGTTCAGAATAAACAAAACACAAACCCTGGTATTTTAATTTTTTTTATAACGACTCTGAGTGCTGCGTTGAGGTACACACTTTCCTGCTAAGTCACTAATAGTGACTGGAAACTGTAAAAAAAAGTAAAAAATTCTGAACATGCTTCTGAGAAATGTGCTCACACTTTAAGGATCATCACAGTATCGCAAAAGCAAAACACAACTTCTCCCTCCCCCTTACTTCATCGGATTTTGATGAAGATTCCTTTTTCGTGAATCATGTATGACATCAGAGTTACTTATTTTCTTCTAATCCGAAAACGACCCTATTTATGACTCATACATTACATAGCCTCAAGATAAGAATGCAATTACCTGATCATTCTGACTGGTCTGTAACGCACACGCACTTTGACTGTCCTTGCAGGAATATGTTGCCTACAGCCACACAGGCAGGATCATACCGGCCATCTGGTACCGATATGACCTCAGTCCTATTACAGTGAAATACACAGAGAGGAGGCAGCCCCTTTACCGCTTCATCACTACCGTGAGTCATTTGAATACCAAAAAACAAAAAGTCACTTTATTTATGTCAATAAATCAGGGAGAGCATGTGGAGCGTTTAGGTGGGGAAAAGTAGAACTAAATGCTAGATTGACAGGCATATTTGCATTTTAAGTGGCCAAACACGATTGATGCTGATGCTGTCATGCTATTCCCTCATTTAGTGTCAAAAAAAAGTGTTACATTTTTTAGTTTGTTTTCTTATCTGCTGAAAATCATATGCTATCTGCTATCCACTAAAATGTATCTGTTCTTTCGAAGTTTTGTCCATTCTTGCTGTCCAATAAAAAGTGAGTGTGGTTCATATATTATTTATTTACAGTATTTTTCGGAGTATAAGTCGCTCCGGAGTGTAAGTCGCACCAGCCGAAAATGCATAATAAAGAAGGAAAAAAACATATAAGTCACATTTTTAGGGGAAATTTATTTGATAAAACCCAACACCAAGAATAGACATTTGAAAGGCAATTTAAAATAAATAAAGAATAGTGAACAACAGGCTGAATAAGTGTACGTTATATGACGCATAAATAACCAACTGAGTACGTGCCTGGTATGTTAACGCAACATATTATGGTAAGAGTCATTCAAATAACTATAACATATAGAACATGCTATACGTTTACCAAACAATCTGTCACTCCTAATCGCTAAATCCCATGAATTCTTATACGTCTAGTCTCTTACGTGAATGAGCTAAATAATATTATTTGATATTTTACGGTAATGTGTTAATAATTCCACAAATAAGTCGCTCCTGAGTATAAGTCGCACCCCCGGCCAAACTATGAAAAAAAAAAACTGCGACTTATAGTCCGAAAAATACGGTACTTTGTTTTTGATTCAATAAATTAAAAAAAAATATTTATTTGTTTTGGGTTAAAATAAAATTAAAAAAAAAATTAAAAAATTCACTCAATAGCACCGTTGTTTATTTACACATTGTTACTGGCCACTGGCAAGCATGTGTTACACATTTTAAATGTGTTTTTGTTTTTTTGCTGCCTATCAAATTAGTTATTATTATTATTATTATTATTATACAATATTAGTAATAATACGAAAATTATAAATATCAAACTTAAACTTTTTT
>NC_084734.1:77109447-77131947 GCF_033978785.1 Entelurus aequoreus | reverse complement strand
GGGCTCAGGAACACTTCAGAAAACCACTGTCAGTAACTACAATTTGTCGCTACATCTGTAAGTGCAAGTTAAAACTCTACTATGCAAAGTGAAAGCCATTCATCAACAACACCCGGAAGCGCCGCCGGGTTCGCTGGGCCCGAGCTCATCTAAGATGGACTGATACAACGTGTAAAAGTGTTCTGTGGTCTGACGAGTCCACATTTCAAATTGTTTTTGGAAACTGGACGTCGTGTCCTCCGGACCAAAGAGGAAAAGAACCATCCGGATTGTTATAGGCGCAAAGTTCAGAAGTCAGCATCTGTGATGGTATGGGGGTGTATTAGTGCCCAAGACATGGGTAACTTACACATCTGTGAAGGTGCCATCAATGCTGAAAGGTACATACAGGTTTTGGAGCAACATATGTTGCCATCCAAGCAACGTTACCATGGACGCCCCTGTTTATTTCAGCAAGACAATGCCAAGCCACGTGTTACAACAGTGTGGCTTCATAGTAAAAGAGTGCGGGTACTAGACTGGCCTGCCTGTAGTGCAGACCTGTCTCCCATTGAAAATGTGTGGTGCATTATGAAGCCTAAAATACCACAACGGAGACCCCCGGACTGTTGAACAACTTAAGCTGTACATCAAGCAAGAATGGGAAAGAATTCCACCTGAGAAGCTTAACAAATGTGTCTCCTCAGTTCCCAAACGTTTACTGAGTGTTGTTAAAAGGAAAGGCCATGTAACACAGTGGTGAACATGCCCTTTCCCAACTACTTTGGCATGTGTTGCAGCCATGAAATTCTAAGTTAATTATTATTTGCAAAAAAAATATAAAGTTTATGAGTTTGAACATCAAATATCTTGTCTTTGTCGTGCATTCAATTGAATATGGGTTGAAAAGGATTTGCAAATCATTGTGTTCCGTTTATATTTACATCTAACACAATTTCCCAACTCATATGGAAACGGGGTTTGTACTAAATTAAGCATTTTCAAGCATAAAATAGCCAAATGAAGAAAACATATTAATACTGCAGTAGTGTTGGTCACTATGTGAGACCAAACCAATGCCTAGGGGACTTTTATTATGTTGAATCTATATTTCAAATATCCATAGGTTTTTTAATACTTTGGGTATAAAAATATTTTATATATAATTGAGTCGTACTTTGCGCAAATTCATTGTAATAATTTTGTAGCAACAGAATATTTGAGAGTGTTAGATCTGATGACAATGTTGGCATACACATGTTTAATTGAATTTTTTTTAATTTGTTTTCTTGTTATTGTGTATTTTTAAAAATTATTTGTTTCTTTACTGTTTGCCTCATACTTTTTATTTTTTTATAGTTGACTACTTCCTAGTTAATATTGGATATAAGGCTGCTTTCCTTCTCCCCAGTTTAAAACAAAACAATTATTCAAATGTTGTGTTAATATAGATGAAGACAAAGAGACGTGAGGAGATACATGTCTTTATATCTTCCCTTATGAGGCAACAGTTGTACAAGTGAAGTACTTTGAATACAAAAGATACAAATATACAGTATACAAATGTGGTAAGAAAATACTTGGTTTGCTTTGAAGTCACAATGCTGCCACCCAGTGGCTGTTTGAAGGAATGTCCCGCACAAGAGCAACTCAGGTTAACTTCTTCCCCACCTGATCACCATTTATTGTGATTATTGACCATTTACTTTCCTCAGCTGTTCTTCTTCCCATTGCAAAGGTCACACGTCGGAGGAGGCCAGGCAGGGGGCGTTTGGCGGGGAGAAGAAGTCGCCGCCGCCGCCGCAGAAGCCCTCCTCGGACAGGTGTCCGTACTCGTTGTTGTAGAAGGTCTGGCCTGACAGCTGGCTGAAGAAGTTTGGACAATGTCTGGAGTTGGTGGCGCCAAAGCTCCGGCCCAGAGAACCGTGGGAGGAGGTCAGAGGCTCCGTGCTGCTGCTGCTGCTCATGCGCCTGAAGGTAGGACAATACCAATGCATTACTCCTCATTTGTACATCTGAGTACAACTACATGTCACGTTTGTGTAATATTTTAATGCGTTATTATAAAAACATCCTTCAAATTATATGACAAAAATGATAACCTCTCCAAAAGCTGCTTTACAAATATTGTGTGTTAATAGTTCCCACACTTTAAATGACTCCATTTCCGTCTTGTATGTTTAAAAAAGTCACTGTTTTTATTGAGCAAAAAAAAACTTCAATAATTTTGATAAAATACTTTTGAAGCAGTATTTTTCTTTTTATTAATGTTATTGTTTCTATTATTATGCCCTAAAAGCAGTCAATTCTTAAAAAAAAAGCAGATTTCAAACAGAAAGTCACACAAAACATGTCCGTATAACTGTAAATGTTATATATATATATATATATATATATATATATATATATATATATATATATATATATATATATATATATATATATATATTACTATATATATGTATATATATTTTTATTTTATTTTTATTTTACTAATATATATATATATTAGTAAAATAAAAATAAAATAAAAATATATATACATATATATAGTAAAATAAATATATATATATATATATTTTTTTAAATTTTAATATATATATTATTTAATTTTAATATATATATATATATATATATATTTTATTTTAATATATATATATATATATATATATATATATATATATAGTAAAATAAATATATATATGTATATAGTAAAAAAAAAATATATATATATATATATATATATATATTAAAATAAAATAAAAATATATATATATATATATATATTTTATTTTAATATATATATTATTTTATTTTAATTATACATATATATATATATATATTAAAATAAAATAATATATATATTAAAATAAATTTAAAAATATATATATATATATATATATATATATTTATTTTACTATATATATGTATATATATTTTTATTTTATTTTTATTTTACTATATATATATATATACATATATATATATATATATATATATATATATATATTAAAATAAAATATATATATTAAAATAAAATATATATATTAAAATAAAATAAAAAAAATATATATATATATTTTATTTTAATATATATATATATATATATATATATATATATATATATATATATAGTAAAATAAATATATATATATATATATATATATATATATATATATATATATATATATATATATATATATATATATATATATATATATATATATATATATATATATATATATATATATATCGTAATTTCCGGACTATAAGCCGCACCTGACTATAAGCCGCACCAGCTAAATTTAGGGGAAAATACAGATTGCTCCATATATAAGCCGCACCTGACTATAAGCCGCAGGGTTTTGATGTGTAATTACCGTAGTATATCGGGGTTCCTGCTACCACGGAGGGGGATTGTCGGGACAGAGATGACTGTTTGGGAACGCAAAGCGTCCCATTTATTAACAATAAATCTTTCAATCATTCAATCAAACTTTCCCATCTTTGACATGGCGAACAGCATTCGTGCAGAGTACAAATAATACAACGGTGCAAAGTAATACAAAGTGCTCGCCTGTACGTTATCAAAATAACCAGCCTACCGGTATATGAAAAGTCAGTCTTTAATCATTGTGTCATCGTCTTCCTTCTGCGTACTAAAACCACCGAAATCCTCTCCGTCGGTGTCGGAGAAGAACAGGCCGTAAATAAGCCGCACCCTTGTATAAGCCGCAGGGACCAGAACGAGGGGAAAAAGTAGCAGCTTATAGTCCGGAAATTACGGTATATATATGTATGTGTATATATATATAAATATATATATATATTTTACTATATATGTTTATATACAAACTAGGGATTTCCGATAATGGCTTTTTTGCCGATATTCCGATATTGTCCAACTCTTAATTACCGATACCGATATATACAGTCGATATACACATTATTATGCCTAATTTGGACAACCAGGTATGGTGAAGATAAAGTCCTTTTTTAAAAAATGTGTCAAATAAAATAAGATAAATAAATTAAAAACATGTTCTTGAATAAAAAAGAAAGTAAAACAATATAAAAACAGTTACATAGAAACTAGTAATTAATGAAAATGAGTAAAATTAACTGTTAAAGGTTAGTACTGTTAGTGGGCCAGCAGCACGCACAATCATGTGTGCTTACAGACTGTATCCCTTGCAGATTGTATTGATCTATATTGATATATAATGTAGGAACCAGAATATTAACAAAAAGAAACAACCCTTTTGTGTGAATGAGTGTAAATGGGGGAGGGAGGTTTTTTGGGTTGGTGCACTAATTGTAAGTGTATCTTGTGTTTATGTTGAAAAAATAAAAACAAAACAAAAAAAAACACAAAACAAAACGATACCGATAATAAAAAACCCGATACCGATAATTTCCGATATTACATTTTAAAGCATTTATCGACCGATAATATCTGTAGTCCAGACCTGCCTCCCATTAAAAATGTGTGGCGCATTATGAAGCCTAAAATACGACAAAGGAGACCCCCGGACTGTTGAACAACTTAAGCTGTACATCAAGTAAGAATGGGAAAGAATTCCACTTGAGAAGCTTCAAAAATTGGTCTCCTCCGTTCCCAAACGTTTACTGAGTGTTGTTAAAAGGAAAGGCCATGTAACACAGTGGTAAAAATGCCCCTGTGCCAACTTGTTTGCAATGTGTTGCTGCCATTAAATTCTAAGTTAATGATTTATTTACGAATTACACAACGTGCCTACTACACTGGTGTTGGGTTTTGTATATATATATATATATATATATATATATATATATGTATGTATGTGTGTATATATAGGCTAATTTATGGAAGAAAGAGATGACTTATACACGTTTTAAAAATGAATATCCTCTGGCAAATGTCATTGTTATTCATTCACCACAGCCCACACAATAATATGTCCTTGGATTTACCGGGGGCCGTCTCTGCAGAAAATATGAATATGATAGTCTTCACCTTACGCTCGCTTTAATCACACGTTACAACTAAATCCGCATAGGTGAAACTATGCCAACAGCCTACATGCCAGCTGTGTGTCACATCTGACAAAGCAGTTTGGAATTGTTCCGATTCATTCCATGTTTGAAAGTTTGACACGCCTGCTGACGGGCGAGGAGGTAATGACATGCAATACAAACACCAAAAAGTATATATTTGCATGTACTGCAAACCAAAATACTACTGGCTTTATGAACCTTTTAAGAGAGTCACATGCATTTTTAAAAGCTGCAGTACGCATTCTGGTCACCTTTTTGACAGCGCCCCCTTGTGCCTGCGCTCAAGTCTCTCAAACTCCTCCGAGGCTAAAACCATGCCGCTGTCTGTCTGGTTATCCTGCAAAGATGAGGAGAGACAAAAGGAAGTATGAGCTTTAGACTACGGACTAATAATAAACAGAGTGCCCGGACAAAGATGCTTAGTCAGCAGTCTCTGCAGGAAACTTGACTTGTTGATATTTGATATCAATATCGATTGCGACACCTCTGAATTAAATTGCTTGGGTTGTCATACAATTCAGATTCCATCCGACTTTTTAAATAGACTACTAACAAAAACTGAAAGTTGACTGTATGTAAAGTCATAATAATATTTATTAATCCTTCATTTCCTAGCACCTATATGTAGGGATGATGTTCGAAACCGGTTCTCCCGGTTGTTCGATAAGAAAAGAACCGATTCCATGGACTCAAATCCCTTTTTGAGAACCGGTTCCCGTTATCGAAGCCACTATAGTAAAGAAAAAGAGTTGGTTCTTTATTCGAATCCCTGGGAACGAATCCCGTCCCACAGGAAATGCCCTGTGGGACGGCAATGTTATGCCCATTTGATTGTAGACTCTTATCGACACCTTGTGGCGATATGAAAATACTACGCCTCATTAGTTTGAGCACATCCGCGTTGGCGACGTCAGTTAAGTTCATGAGACAATTGCGAAGTAGACAAGTTATGTTAGCTCTTACAAGCCTTGGAAAATATAAGTCTGTAAGTAAACTGTTTAACTTGTTTATGTAACTCAATTTTAAGGTGGAAAGTGGTTAAAATTGATACTAAGATGTTTATTGAAAAACAATTTTTGTGCTCTGTTTCAATGGATGTTTGGAGGACTTAAAATGGCTGCCAGTCGTGTATTTCCACCATCGAAATAATTTTTTGGAAGAAGAATTGTTGATTAATGACTGTGGTGTTCTTAGTGTCATAGTGTGTGTAGTTAGTATGTTCCAATAGCAGCAGAAGTGCACTTTTTGGAGAGCTGTATTACTTTCAGTTTTGTGCCCAAGGGACTGATTTTATTTAACACTATATTATTATTTATACACCTATAGTGATCACAGAGACAGGTTGTTTTTGTGTTGCTGTATATATTTGTTTTTCTGAATAATCCCACTTAATATACTTTGGGTAACAACAGTCAATATTTATTTACATCATCCCTACCTTTATGTTTAAGTTCATGGGTGAGCTAGAGCCTCTCCCAGCTGACTCATTTATCACATCATTAAAAAAAAAGCAGCAGACTTTATCGTCTTTACCTTGGAGTGATAATGTGATCAAGGTGCGAGGAGACCGACGTAGGCTCTGCCCTTGTAGAATCTCTAATAACATCATTAAAAGTGCTTACTTGAGTGTTCGTTTGAGGGTGAATCTCTAAGGGCAGCTCTTCAAATGTCTTCACTGTGGGCTGGCATGTCTTTGAGGGTCCCACAAACACACCGCCGCCAAAGGGCACGCAGTTATAATACCTGCTGATGAGGAGGATCAGAGTTTAGCAAATGGAATATGATGAATTGAAATGTGGTATACAGGTAGTGATGAAAAGAAGCGCACTGTGACAGACTGGCATGCGGTCTACCACCTTCTAAAACAGGCCTGGGAAATGATCTTGACTCGGTGGGCCAAATTTAGAGAAACAAATATGTCTGGGGGCCGGTGTATATCTATCTATCTATCTATCTATCTATGAAAGCTGTGAAAATCTGCTGTACAGTATGTGTGCTTGGGTCCTGTTTTTAGGAAGACTAATACAAAACCTCACAATGTCTGATTGAATGCTAAAAACGTTATGACAGACCACCTTAAAAAACGGAATGGAATTTTAATTGTTTTTACTGAATGAGACACCCAGACTACATGAAAATAAAGAATGTGGGATTTACAATATTAACTACGAACGATAAAACACTGTGTGTTCAGCGGCTGGAATGAGGATCAGCATCTCCAAATCTGAGGCCATGGTTCTCAGCAGGAAACCGATGGATTGTACAGTCCAGGTAGGGGACGAGACTCTGTCCCAGGTGGAGGAGTTTAAGTATCTTGGGGTCTTGTTCACGAGTGAGGGAAAGATGGAGAAGGAAATCAGCCGGAGAATCGGAGCAGCTGGGGCAGTATTGCAGTCTCTCTGCCGCACTGTTGTGACGAAACGAGAGCTGAGCCAGAAGGCAAAGCTCTCGGTCTACCGAGCTATCTACATTCCTACTCTCACCTATGGTCATGAAGTGTGGGTCATGACCGAAAGAATACGATCGCGGATACAAGCGGCCGAAATGAGTTTCCTCAGAAGGGTGGCTGGCATCTCCCTTAGAGATAGGGTGAGAAGTGCAGTCACCCGAGAGATACTCGGAGTAGAGCCGCTGCTCCTTCGCTTGGAAAGGAGCCAGCTTAGGTGATTCGGGCATCTCGTGCGGATGCCTCACGAGCGTCTCCCTAGGGAGGTCCTCGTTGCACGTCCCACTGGGAGGAGGCCCCGCGGCAGGCCAAGGACCAGATGGGGGGGATTACATCTCCTCTCTGGCCTGGGAACACTTCGGGATTCCCCAGGAGGAAGTCGCTAATGTTGCTCTGGAGAGGGAAGTCTGGGGGTCTTTGCTGGAGCTGTTGTCCCCGCGACCCGATTCCGGATAAGCGGTTGAAGATGGATGGATGGATAAAACACTGAATATTGACAACATACACTATATTGCCAAAAGTATTTGGTCACCCATCTAAATGATCAGAATAATGGTGTGGGGTGGTTTTTCAGGAGTTGGGCTTGGCCCCTTAGTTCCAGTGAAAGGAACTTTGAATGCTCCAGGATACCAAAACATTTTGGATAATTGCATGCTCCCAACCTTGTGGGAACAGTTTGGAGCGGGCCCCTTCCTCTTCCAACATGGCAAGGTCCATAAAGACATGGATGACAGTCTGGTGTGGATGAACTTGACTGGCCGGCACAGAGTCCTGACCTGAACACCGATAAAACACCTTTGGGATTAATTAGAATGGAGACTGAGAGCCAGGCCTTCTCCACCATCAGTGTGTGATCTCACCAATGCGCTTTTGGAAGAATGGTGGAAAATTCCTATAAACACACTCCGCAACCTTGTGGACAGCCTTCCCAGAAGAGTTGAAGCTGTAATAGCTGCAAAAAGTGGACCAACACCATATTGAACCCTATGGGTTAGGAATGGGATGGCACTTTAAGTTCATATGTGAGTCAAGGCAGGTGACCAAATACTTTTGGCAATATAGTGTATGAACGTCACACACTCTCTCGGTTGACATATTTTACAATCTAGCGAAACGCAACAAAAATGCAACAAACACAGCAAAATATGAATGCGAAGGGTAAAGAGAAATGCAGTCTACAATCGGATACATCACTAAGCTTTAGAACTTTCTTGTGAAAATCTCCTTCCGCGTCTGTCCCTGACACCCGCATTTCAGGCTGGCCGCTCTGGAAACACTGTGGAAACGCTCCCCACCCACACTGCTTGGTGCCTCGCCTGAGCTGCTGTGATTTAGATTACCATAATAACTAATTAGATTACCATAGTAACTAGTATATCATGCAAAAGCGCAGATTCCAACCATTGAAATACTTAGTATAGTTCAAGACTTACGGTCATCACAATGGCAGCTACAGTTTCCATCTTTAAGATCTAAAAAAATGATTTGGGAATTTTCGGCGGGCCAGATTAAAAAGCTTAACGGGCCGCATGTGGCCCCCGGTCCTTAATTTGCCCAGGTCTGTTCTAAAAGCACTATGACGATGGCGGAGGACATGAAGTCAGCACGTAACGTTGCAAAGGTACCTAGTTGGCAGGGTCTTGCAGGCGAGCCTCAGTTCCTCCTCAGACTGAGGGCACGATGAGGCTTGTGAGAAGCCGTCATCCTCTGAGCTCTGCGACTGATTCAGGGGGACGTAGTCCTTTCCATCCTGAAGGCAGGAATATGTTCTTAGTTTATTGCAAAACAGTTTGGATAGTTATTCAGTTGAAGCCTCACAGGTAGACTGTTGTCCTGCAGCAGATCTCCCAGGATTTGCACCAGGGCCGGGAAGGTGGGCCTCTCCTTGGGCTCCCCATGCCAGCACGCCAACATGATGCCATATCTACCAGCAGAGGGCAGCACAGTCACAAATAGCATCGGCCTTAACCTGCGTTTGTGCAAAAACTCTACGATTGATGACTCATTAAAAAAAGTGTCAAGAATATATATATAGTGTGTGCCCCATTCCACTGAGGCGCTACTACTATTTAGGGTACCTAATTGAGCGGCAAAAACACTTTTAGTAGGATGCAAACTGCAAGCACAATAATAAGCATGTTGGTCAAGGGATAACAGTACTATTCTGAAGTGAGTGTTTTTGTATTTTTTGTTTATCCAAGTGTTTTTTTTTCAGATGAAATTACACAATAAAGTGGAAAAAGATTGTAATAAGTTGTGTAAAGAAATATTTACAATAGGGATGTCCGATAATGGCTTTTTTGCCAATATCCGATGTTGTCCAACTCTTAATTACCGATACGGATATCAATCGATACCGATATATACAGTCGTGGAATTAACACATTATTATGCCTAATTTGGATTTACAGGTATGGTGAAGATAAAGTCCTTTTTAAAAAAAATAAATAAATAAGATAAATAAATTAAAAATATTTTCTTGAATAAAAAAGAAAGTAAAACAATATAAAAACAGTTATATAGAAACTAGTAATGAATGAAAATGAGTAAAATTAACTGTTAAAGGTTAGTACTATTAGTGGACCAGCAGCACGCACAGTCATGTGTGCTTACGGACTGTATCCCTTGCAGACTGTATTGATATATATTGATATATAATGTAGGAACCAGAAATATTAATAAAAGAAAGAAACAACCCTTTTGTGTGAATGAGTGTAAATGGGGGAGGGAGGTTTTTTGGGTTGGTGCACTAATTGTAAGTGTATCTTGGGTTTTTTATGTTGATTTAATAAACATTTTAAAAAATAAAAACGATACCGATAATAAAAAAAAAAAAAACGATACCGATAATTTCCGATATTACATTTTAAAGCATTTATCGGCCGATAATATCGGCAGGCCGATATCGGACATCTCTAATTTACAATAATAATTGGTTTTTTTTCTCCTATCTAAAGTTATTAATGTCCTTTTTTGAAGCAGCATATCCAATGTTCTAAATGTTGACATGGATTACAGAAGTAGGGATGAGTAGTTTTCACATCTGAGTCGGTATGGTACCAATTCCCAGTACTTGGGATGACAGTACTCAAGGGTACCAATTTTTGATGTTCAAATGTGTTACCGTATTTTTCGGACTATAAGTCGCAGTTTTTTTCAAAGTTTGGCCGGGGGTGCGACTTATACTCAGGAGCGACTTATGTGTGAAATTTTTAACACATTACCGTAAAATATCAAATAATATTATTTAGCTCATTCACGTAAGAGACTAGACGTATAAGATTTCATGGGATTTAGCGATTAGGAGTGACAGATTGTTTGGTAAACGTATAGCATGTTCTATATGTTATAGTTATTTGAATGACTCTTACCATAATATGTTACGTTAACATACCAGGCACGTTCTCAGTTGGTTATTTATGCCTCATATAACGTACACTTACTTTACTACATTTACATAGTCATTGGGTCCTATTGTTCAGTCTCACAAGGCTATTGGATCGTACATTTGTTTATAAGTCACGCCTTCTGGCCATGAACTCACACAACCTCTCAAGATTTCCTTCGAACAACATCTATTTGTTTCATTGGACTGGATTCATCAGATTCAAGTAAGTAAAATGTCTTTTTTTTTTTTTTTGGTTGTTATTACAATGTCCAGAGCATGTACATATGTAGTTATTGTGGAACAGATGCATCAAATTTAATTTAGAGCTTGTTATATAATTGTTGCAATTATACAACACTGGGTGAATGTGGTAGTCAAAATAGCTGGCTTGTTACAGTGGGCTCAAACAAGTTGTATTCCCTCCACTACATCACTGCCTGAAGTATTTTCTCTATACATGGATAGTATACATTCTAGCCTTGTGTTATGTTCAAATGCCTCCTACAACAACATCTAAAAGGTCAAATATATATATTTTTTTTAGGTTTTTCTATATTTGGGTCTTACAGGGTTAATAATTTCCCAAACTGCCGAGTATCTCTAATATTGTAACGTCATTTGCAGTCATCCTATCAAAAAGTACTTTGAGTGAAGAGTGTGTATTTGTACGTTTACATTTCGGGGGACGCTGTCTCGGGCGATCTCATCCTGACCCCGTCCTTTAATCGTTTGCAAAAGTCTTCATCAATCTGCACTCCCGGGTAGGGAGATGCACCTGGACAAAGGAGGGAAGACAGAACAAAGTAATATAGTGGGGCATGAAGATTTAATCTGCTTGAAAGAAAATCCAACACAGGATCCAATTGCTCTGAGACCCAGATTTACACTTCAATCGCGACCCCACACACACATCCTCTGTCCAGCCTTTCTCCTCTCATCCGATATGTCTCGATAAAAAGTTTTACCCAGTGAAAATATTTCCCAGAGGAGCACTCCGAAGGACCACACATCACTCTGGCTGGTGTAGACTTTGTCGAAGATACTCTCAGGCGCCATCCACTTCAAGGGCAGTCGGGCCTGCGAGAGCATACAGTACAACCGAGGCTTCAAGAAAAGCAGAGAATCGCACCTTCCTAAAACGATGACGTTGTCGTACGTTGCCTTTCCTGACGTAGTCGGGGTCTTTGTATATGTCCCGGGCCAGGCCGAAGTCGCAGATCTTCACCACGTTGTTCTCTGACAGCAGAATGTTGCGCGCCGCCAGGTCTCTGTGGATACACTGTGGATACACACGGCACCACAGATGCATCACAACACTGCAGACACGTGCATGATTGTGTATGGCGGCAGTAAGCATTCGCACACACTAAAGTACACAGCGCTATGCTCTGTTGTCTTAACAACACATGGCGGGCCCCCCCTGTGAGTGTACATGGGATTTAATCATCTGTTAGTTTTACTCTGTTTGAAGGCTCGCTGATATGCGGGACTGGACTTTGTCTGCCGGCCACCGCCGCTGCTCTGAAAGGACGCCGCCATGCACAGTCTGCTTGCAAGGCTCAGGGTCGCGCTGTTGTTTGATATGTAAAATTTAGCTTGCTGAACTCGCCGCCAGCAATTAAACTCAAAAGGATTGAACATTTTCAACGTGATGTGGAGCTAGCTGACTAAATTGGGTCCCTAAGAAGAACTTTATTTCTGAGTTTCCGTTACTATAGAGATCGACCAATAAGTTTGTTCCAGGGCCGATAACGATTATTAATGGTCGATATTAATAATAATGTCAACACAGCCCTGAGATCGGTAGGTCGTGAGTACAAACCCGGGCCGAGTCATACCAAATACTATAAAAATGGGACCCATTACCTCCCTGCTTGGCACTCGGCATCAAAGGTTGGAATTGGGGGTTAAATCCCCAAAATGATTCCCGAGCGCGGCCACCGCTGCTGCTCACTGCTCCCCTCTCCTCCCAGGGGGCGGAACAAGGGGATGGGGTCAAATGCAGAGGGTAGTTTCAACACACCTAGTGTGTGTGTGACTATCAGTGGTACTTTAACTTTAACTTTATTTGGAGCCAATATTAATTTTCAGTAAAAGCTATTTAAACATGAATATTAAGGCTGTGAATCTTTAGCCGCCACACGATTCGATTAATAATTCGATTCACAATTGATCCTCGATTCAAAATCTTTACTTCTTTGATAATATTGGATGCCAGTTCTATAATTAACTACATTCCTCTATAAAATAAATAAACAGCTCTGATCAATTTCTATATTACCGTATTTTTCGGACCATAAGGCGCAGTTAAAATCCTTTAATTTTGTCACAAATCGACAGTGCGCCTTATGACCCGGTGCGGTACGGAATCATTCTTGTTATGCTTACTGACCTCGAAGCAATTTTATTTGGTACGTGGTGTACCGTATTTTCCGGAGTATAAGTCGCTCCGGAGTATAAGTCGCACCGGCCGAAAATGCATAATAAAGAAGGAAAACAACATATATAAGTCGCACTGGAGTATAAGTCGCATTTTTGGGGGAAATTTATTTGATAAAACCCAACACCAAGAATAGACATACAAGTCGCACCCCCGGCCAAACTATGAAAAAAAACTGCGACTTATAGTCCGAAAAATACGGTAATAATGTCAACACAGCCCTGAGATCGGTAGGTCGCGAGTACAAACCCGGGCCGAGTCATACCAAAGACTATAAAAATGGGACCGGTTACCTCCCTCACTCAGCATCAAAGGTTGGAATTGGGGGTTACATCACCAAAATGATTCCCGAGCGCGGCCACCGCTGCTGCTCACTGCTCCCCTCACCTCCCAGGGGGTGGAACAAGGGGTTGGGGTCAAATGCAGAGGGTAATATCACCACACCTAGTGTGTGTGTGACTATCAGTGGTACTTTAACTTTAACTTTATTTGGAGCCAATATTAATTTTCAGTTAAAGCTATTTAAACATGAATATTAGGGCTGTGAATCTTTGGGCGCCACACGATTCGATTAATATTTCAATTCACAATTGATCCTCGATTCAAAATCCATACTTTTTTTAATAACATTGGATGCCAGTTCTGTGATTAACCACATTCCTCCATAAAATAGATAAACAGCTCTGATCAATGTTTATATTACCATATTTTTCGGACTATAAGGCGCACTTAAAATCCTTTCATTTTCTCAAAAATCAACAGGGTGCCTTATAACCCGGTGCGCCTTATGTACGGAATAATTATTGTTGTGCTTACCGACCTCAAAGCAATTTTATTTGGTACGTGGTGTTATAAGTGTGACCTGGAGATGGTAGGCACACTCGATAAGCTTCTTTTTCACTATCTTCTTGTTATGGGACATTCACCCTCTGCTGTTGCCATTTCTAATATAAAGTAGCGTAAAGTTCTAACTTATATCTCGCTATGGAAGCGCTAAAATCTACCAGTGTAGTGAGTTTACATAATTCACCCACGGAACTTTAGTTATTAGAGAGTTCCGGTCTGACGTTTTTTCACGGGGACACATTTCCGGCGTTGTTGCACTAATCCGGTGTGCCCTATGGTCCAGAAAATACGGTAATCAAAATAAAATTGGTTTTGTTGAATAAAATGCTTCCCAAACATGTATTAAAGTCAAGTACAAATAAGACCACAAGAGAAGTATACCACACTTCTCTTTTCTAAAGTAAATATGTACAGCAGATATGATCGTATACAGCAATATTATGATTAGCCGGAGCTTTTTTTTTATTATTAAGAATCGCGATTAATCTGAAAATCTAAACTTTTTTTGGCCCCCCTAATGAATACAATATGTCAGTAAACAGCTGGGCAAGGCTTTAAGTTGGTTTTATTAAGAATATTTTTGAGGAAACTTCGGACATAATGTTGAATGCCGCACTAATGGTGTGGTTCATTTAAAGCCAAGAACTTTAGAGGACCTCACTAAAACTTTAGTTACGTGTGCCCAATTGGACCTGCCAGTCAGAGGAGCGTCAACATTTGCATTTCAAAATAAAGAACATCTCTTGGGAAAATTGGTAAAAATATGGGATTACTCTACATCAGTGATCCTCAACAGGCGGACCGCGGTCCATGTCCGGACCCAGCGATGTGTCCGTCCGGACCCAGCACGAATTATAGTAAAAAAAAAATAAAAACATTTTTTTTTAAAAATAATTATAATTATTATAAAAAAATATAATAATTGTATTTATCTTTGAATTATCGCTAGCGCCAGTCTCAACGTTCTTTGTTGTTTTTAGGCAAATATCTCCGCGTTTCGGTTACACTTCTCCGTGTCTCACTCACTCCGTCTCTCTCTGTCTCGGAGAGAGAGAGACAGAGTGAGAGCGAGAGAACGCCACTCTGATTGGCTGCGGAATCAGCCAATCAGAGTATGGGTGTCATCTCTATCACAACGACGCGCTGATAGGCTGTTACCACCTGGGTGATACAGCGCTCATGCCACATGCATGGAACCCTCGCTACATGCACACAGTTGTCTCGTATCGCCATTTTGCTAAATGTTCACTCGTCATTCACTGAATGTGAATCAAATCCCAATGGCATGCTCCAAGTTGGCTCAGGCTGGTAAAAGAAAGGTGGACAGGGAAAACTGACGTTTCAAGGAAGAATGGACGGAGCAATATGTTTTCATCCTACCTACTGCAAGTACCACACCAATGTGTCTAATATGCAACAGTACTGTTGCTCTGGTGAAAAGTGAAAATATGAAACGTCACTATCTGAAAGAGCACCGCAAATTTGAAGAGACATTTCCTCATGATTCAGAGCTAAGAAAAAATAATACATGAGGCTGAAAAAGTCATATGAAACATCAAGCAAGATTTTAGTTAAATCTATGACACAACAACAAATAGCAACAGAGTGCTCACTCAGAGTGGCATGGGTTTTGGGTGAACACAAGAAGCCATTCTCTGGTGCAGAAATAATTCAATAATGCTTGACTGAAGTGATGGGTGCCATGTTAGAAGGCAAAGAAAAGGAGGAAATGACAGCTAAAATAAATCAAATCCCACTCTCTGATGCCACAGCTACCAGACGTACTGAAATATTTATTTTATTTCAGTTCTTATTTATTTTTGTTTCAAAGAAAATCTTTAATGTATTTTATTGGATATTTATTTTATTTTTGTTAATTTTAAGAAAATATTAAACTACTACCTACCTCCTGCCAGGGGCGCCGCTAGGGATTTTGGGCCCCCTGTATTATAATTTCATCATCATTAGGGGCCTCTCTGGGCCCCCCTCCATCATGAGCCCCTAAAATCGGTCTCCTTTACCCCCCCCTTTTCGGCGCCCCTGATCTCTGCTACTATATAAGTTTGACCGATAATAAACGGACCCAGCCTGTTTCAAAATAACATTTGTGGACCTTCAAGATTTGTACTTGAGGACCCCTGCTCTACATCATGACAACTTGCCATCTACTCAATTGTATACCATTTTATAGCAGATTGTCTACATCAGGGGTGTCAAACGTACGGCCCGCGGGCCGGATCAGGCCCACGAACAGGTTTTATCCGGCCCGCGGGATGAGTTTGCGAAATTTTGGAATGAAAGAAACTGCTCTTTTAAATGTGTCCACTAGATGTCGCAATAGCGATTGTTTGTATCATTTTAGATTATGCTACATATGTAAAAAAACAAAAAAAAACCACATGATCGTAGTGCACCAGTTGAGAAAAATGAGCAAACTACATAAATAACATCCTGTAATTTGATTTTGATATTTTTTTTATCTTAATAGATTGAAAATTACACCTATGAGTTGACTGATGAACATTATCACATCATTTATTCAGAAAGTATAAGTAACGACAAAGATAGAATACTATTAACTGCAACATGTATGTGTAAAAAAAACCATCAACATTATGATTTGTTCATTTTCAGAATGTGCTTGTTCTATTTTTAAACAAAAAAAATAATCTGAAGTTGTCTTTATTTTTAAGTTATCGTGCCGTGATTTTACCAGTCCGGCCCACCTGGGAGTAGATTTTTCTCCATGCGGCCCCCGATCTAAAATGAGTTTGACACCCCTGGTCTACATTGTAAGGTTTCCTCATGAGGAACCCTGAAATGTGGCAAACATTTAAACAAAATCCATTCTGGGCTCCTTCACTTAGCTTATAGAGGAGATTTTTCCAGAAAGTATTAGAATGCTGCCTCTTCTTCTTTACTTACTGTATATATTTGTCAATATATTCACACAATGTTGGGATTTTTGGCAGGGGTATCTTTTTCTGTCGTCTTCATGCATGTCCCCGAGGTATTTGATTGAATCACGTCACTTGACACTCGCTGCGATCTTTTGATGAGTAAGGAGGCTTGATTGATGTTGCAGTAGCAAAAACGAAGAAGGACAAAAATTGGATTTCCCGGCAAAATGTGGAAGTTTTGAAAGCTAAGCAGAAGACATACACCGAGAAACTTTTCTCAACGAGCTGATGCTTGATCAGTGTTAACTATCCATCCATCCATCCATTTTCTACCGCTTATTCCCTTCAGGGTCACGGGGGGGCGTTGGAGCCTATCTCAGCTACAATCGGGCGGAAGGCAGGGTAGTGTTAACTATCTACTTTAATAATTACCGTATTTTTCGGACTATATATTGGTTTTTTTCATAGTTTGGCCGGGGGTGCGACTTATACTCAGGAGCGACTTATGTGTGAAATGATTAACACATTACCGTAAAATATCAAATAATATTATTTCGCTCATTCACGTAAGAGACTAGACGTATAAGATTTCATGGGATTTAGCGATTAGGAGTGACAGATTGTTTGGTAAACGTATAGCATGTTCTATATGTTATAGTTATTTGAACGACTCTTACCATAATATGTTACGTTAACATACCAGGCACGTTCTCAGTTGGTTATTTATGCGTCATATAACGTACACTTATTCAGCCTGTTGTTCACTATTCTTTATTTATTTTAAATTGCCTTTCAAATGTCTATTCTTGGTGTTGGGTTTTATATAAAAAAAAATGCAACTTATACTCCAGTGCGACTTATATATGCTTTTTTCCTTCTTTATTATGCATTTTCGGCCGGTGCGACTTATACTCCGGAGCGATTTATACTCCGAAAAATACGGTGTGTGTCACCAGGACAAATTCCATTCAGTGGTATTGAAATAGCGATAAAGGGTGGAATTTTTAATCAGGAATCTTTTGGTCACCTACTTAATGTACATTTTATCAAGTAATCTTCAAACCTTGCAAAGTCACCCCAACCTAGAAGTAAAGAACATTTGGAAATGGCTCGACGGAGAAGAAGGGTCTGTACTGACATGATTTACTGCAGCTGCCATGCAACAATAGGACTGTCGCATTCATGAAATACTATAATGCTCCCGTGTTTAAACAATAATCCTGAACAACTGAATGGTAAGATTTGCAAACTGAGCCCTGCTTTGTGTTATTAGCATAAAAAATAGGCTGCATTGCACATCAATGACTCTTCAGCCAGCAGGAATAAAATAATTTTCATGTGCAATCAGTGTTTCTTCAGCATCCTAATGATCGGCTCTGCAAAATACTTCCTGTGAAGAAGACCCCTAGAGACAAATCACCAGCGCCCCTAGTCTAATTGCTACAGTTCTAATAAGGAACCTTTCTGGATGCCAGGAACTCCATCCCACGAGCCACTTGGAAACTGTAGCAAATGAGATCTTCTATGGTCAAAGGCGTTTTCCACAAATCCTCCACTGGAGAAAGCGAGAGAAAGAGAGAGAGAGAAAAAGATGAAAGCCGCATTGGAGCTATGATACACTGCAAAAAGTCAGTGTTCAAAAACAAAGGAAAAAAAATACAAAAATGAGTGATATTTTATTTGAACTAAGCAAAATTATCCGCCAATAGAACAGAAAAATTTGGCTTGTCAAGACTTTCCAAAACAAGTAAAATTAGCTAACTTCAATGACATATCTTGACATAATGATATGCGCTCGGCATTACATTTACTTATACTAAAAACTCATGTATTATTCTTAATGGAAATTCAACAAGGCGACCGCTTGTTACTCTTGGGGTCTACTAGCTGCTCAGGCAAATCATATTGTCTAAAAATGCATTTTTCCATCGACAACATGACATCATCGCGCCAAGTGCGTGCTCTTTCAGTCAATTAGTGCGCATATATACAGCCCGGAAACCGCGGCCAAAATTTTTTTTATTGTAATTTTGAATAATTTACCTGAATGTGCATGAACTATTTCTGTTCAAAATTGTTAGAAATGTCACATGTTAAATGTTTAAATATTAACTGTCAGTTTACTGTACTGTGCCAACTGTACTACTATATGAGTACGTATTTTCTATTGTCATTGAAAACAAATCATTTGGCTGTCATCTGTTTTAATTATGAGACACAATTGTGTCAAAGTCATGATTTTTTTTTTTTCATGCTTGAAATAAGAAATTATTACTTTAAAAAAAGTAGTTTTATACTTGTGAGTGTTGATGACACAGCTTTGCAACAGTTGATATTCTAGTTTCAGGCATGTTTTACTCAATATAGGTCATCAAATCTCAGCAACAAGCTGTAATATCTTACTGAGATAATTTAGGACCAAAACGCTTAAAACAAGTAAAACACTCTAACATAAAATCTGCTTAGTGAGAAGAACTATCTTATCAGACAGAAAATAAGCTAATATCACCCTTATTTGAGATATTTCATCTTACTTAGACTTCAGTTTTTGCAGTGTACACACTTGCAAACAAAACTCACATTTCTCCGGATTGGGTGTGTCGGAAGATGGCGTGTGGAGACCCTGCATGAGCGGGGAGGGGGACGGCGAGGAAGGGGCGTGCTGGACGCCAGCTCTTTGGTCCATTTGGCCGGCTTCCATCATCCGTCTCACCTGGCTCTGAGTTTTGGGAGAGCGATCCTAAATGGAGAAATGGGTCAAACCGACCACGCCTCGGTGCCTTTTTGTAAGGGAAACAATAGGAGGGGGTGGGGGAGGTACCCGATACGGGAGGAAGAACTCTCTTTTTGCCCGCAGGAAGTTGGATAGATTCCCATACTTGCAGAATTCCACGATCACCATCAGTGGGCCTGTTCACACACAAAATGATCATGATCATAATAAGACACCATGCATTTTGGGTCAATATTCATCCCACTGTATATCATCTATAAATGCACCATAAAACTACGATAAAGTTTTTTTTTTAACTAAGCAAGTTCTCCTGCACAATGAAAACTTACTGAAAACTACCGTATTTTCCGGACCATAGGGCGCACCGGATTATAAGACACACTGCCGACGAATGGTCTATTTATGATGCTTTTCATATATAAGGCGCACCGGATTATAAGGCGCACTGCCGATGAATGGTCTATTTCTGATCTTTTTTCATAAATAAGGCGCACTGGATTATAAGGCGCATTAAAGGAGTCATTTTATTTATTTTTTCTAAATGGAAAACACTTCCTTAATAATAATAATAATAATAATAATAATAATAGATTTTATTTGTAAAAAGTAACAGTGTTACAGTGTATTAAAAAAAATTAAAAAGATAATAAAAAGATAATAAAAATAAAAACTAGAACAGCCAAATAGCTAAAACTAGTATGCATATATCTAAAAAAGAAGGGTTTTTAAGCCTTTTTTAAAAGCATCCACAGTCTGTGGTGCCCTCAGGTGGTCAGGGAGAGCGTTCCAAGACTGGGAGCGGCGGAGCAGAAAGCCCGGTCTCCCATTGTTCGTAGCTTTGTCCTCGGAGGTTGGAGGAGGTTAGCCTGTCCGGAGCGGAGGTGTCGTGTGGAGGATTTGGGGGTGAGTAGTTCTTTGAGGTAGAGGGGGGCATTTCCATGGAGGCACTGGTGGGTTAATAGGGAGACTTTGAATTCAATCCTGAGTGGAACAGGAAGCCAGTGAAGGGATTTGAGAGTTGGTGTGATATATTTCCCCACTTCTTTGTGGTCTACATAACATGTAATGGTGGTTCTTTGGTCAAAATGTTGCATAGATTATGTTTTACAAATCATCTTCAAGTAGCTTCCTGAGCATCTCTTCTGGATGCGCTGTTTTGTGGGCGCTTGTATTTACGGCAGCGTCTTCTCCCCGTCATCTTTGTTGTAGCGGTGTAGCGTGCAAGGACGGGAGTGGAAGAAGTGTCAAAAGATGGAGCTAACTGTTTTAATGACATTCAGACTTTACTTCAATCAATAACGGAGCAGCATCTTCTCATCCGGAAATGGCAATAGTGGAGGATGAATGTCCCATAACAAAAAGATAGAGGAAAAAGAAGAACCTTATCGACTACGGTGTCAGCACGGACTACAAAGGCGGACGCGCGCAATTTTTCAGGATTTATGCAGATCCCAAATACAGATCAGCAGGTACCAGAAGGTAAAAAAAGTTGCTTTTGCATAATATTGCGAAACAAAACGCCAGATAATGTCTTACCTTATACACTCACCATAATAATACTTGTATGTTGAAGCACATCAAACGGTGCAGCCTACACTTTTCTCTTACGTTTGACTGCCATCTACTGGTCACACTTATCATTACACCATGTACCAAATAAAATTGCTTCGAGGTGGGTAAGATCAACCAAATTTATACCTTACATTGGGCGCACCGGGTTATAAGGCGCACTGTCGAGTTTTGAAAAATAAAAAGGATTTTAAGTGCGCCTTATAGTCCGGAAAATACGGTATCTTGAACGCTGGAAAATGTCATTTGTTTCATCACTGCTTCCTAAAATGTGACTTTGGCATGCAATTTGAAATTTAAATCCTTTAGGAATATTGTTTTTTTTTCACCTGTTGTTTTGTGGCCAATAATTCTGACTTCTTCATTTTGATAAAAAAAAAAAAAGGCAGCACAAATTATGGTATTCATTTTTTGTTTTGTAGGTTAAATTGTTTCATTTGTTGTGCTCCTGAGTTAATGTTGCTGATCAATTTGAATATTTATTGAGTTTTTTTTTATATATTAGGTGTATTATATTATTAGTTACATTCATTACTCAGTAGCAAATGGTTCAAGTGTGTCAATTTTTTTTATAGTTTACAAAATGTTTTTTTTTATTTTATTTCAGGCAAATTGATGCACTTTAAATCGTACCTGTCACAGACTAACAAAATAATGTTTATGTTTTTTTCTTTGGGGCGTAACAGAAAATAATTGCTAAAATTATGCTTAAAACTCACTTCTGTTACTTTCAATTTTGTCTTTTTGGCTTAGGAATCCAATAGAAAAATGGAACAAAGTGGCCTACGATGGAGCAATCAATATTTTGGGTTGTTTATAATGTATATTATCACATTTGGAGTTGAAAAAAGACACACTTGTATGTCTATTTTGAGAGCTTTAAAAGGAAAATAGCACTAATTGTGTAAGACTCTTATCCACTTTCCCCATTTTGTTTTTCAATTCAATTATTTGTCAGTCACAATATGATCTTGTTTCAAAAGCAATGCAAATGTCACTTCTGCTTTCCTAATCAGTAATACAAAAATAAAATAAATAACATCCCTAATGTGACATCTGCTTTCCCTTGTTGTTGTTTATATAACATATTTCAGAGTTGTTTGCGCTTTAAGCATCAACTGCAGTGCAGCGAAACAACACTATAAACACGTCCCCCCAAAA
>NC_084734.1:77054447-77106947 GCF_033978785.1 Entelurus aequoreus | reverse complement strand
TCCTTATACACACACCATATTAATACTTGTGTGTTTAATGCGCCGACAATCCATCAAGTGGTGCGGCTTAATAGCTTACCGAAGTCGTATTAAAAACATTTTGACAGATTTTTGAGCGCCGTGTGTAATGTTCTATATTCTTAATGGAACATTTAAAGTTTTGGTGCTGTTTACTGGCGTCATATTGCAGTTTATACGTATCTCTTATGTTTGAATGCCATCTACTGGTCACACTTATCATTACACCATGTACCAAATAAAATTGCTTCGAGGTCGGCAAGCACAACCAGAATTATGCCGTACAATAGGCGCACCGGGTTTTTAGGCGCACTGTCGAATTTGAGATAATGAAAGGATTTTAAGTGCGCCTTATAGTCTGAAAAATATGGTAAATGATGACATTGTGGGTGCACACTGCTAGAAATGGCAGACATTAAAAAAACAGTATTTCTCACTGTTAATTGGTATTGGTCACGTTAAACGCATTTCCATGAAGTAGGATTATTATCAGTTAATTAAATATTTTCAGTTAGAGCACAAAACAATTGTTTTTGAATTTCTAAATAATTTTTTTTACATAATCAGAGCCTTCTAAAACATGAAATACCATATAGTCACCTTTTACATTCGTTTCAATATAGTAGCCTCACGTGGGTTTTACTGTGTGTTTTACAGTACTCGCCGGTAGTGATGTATATCTTTGGGATTTTTCACATACCAATTTCAATATTCCTTATGGATACCGGTATTCATCGTTACTCTTATCAGTATTGTATGTAATTTGTGTGAAATAAAGATGTGAAAAATATTCATTTTTTTATTAGCACAAGAGGCTGCGCACCAGCAACATCATGATACATCTCACAGCAGGGAAGTATTTGATCAACACCTGCTTTTTTAGTCTTAAACAAGTCAACTATGTGTACAATGCAAGGTGCAATGCAGTTATGTCATCATCTTGTAAAGACCACTCAGATCTATCACCATGTTTCTATTCGTTATTATTGTACTCAGTATATCCATCCATCCATCCATTTTTCTACCGCTTATCCGCACAACGTTTGAAATAATAGTAATGAAATAATATATGATAATGTAAAATAATTTTAATCTATGGCAGGGGTCCCCAAACTGTTTGACTCGGGGGCCGCATTGGGTTAAAACAATTTGGCCTGGGCCGAGATATATATATATATATATATATATATATATATATATATATATATATATATATATATACACTACCGTTCAAAAGTTTGGGGTCACATTGAAATGTCCTTATTTTTGAAGGAAAAGCACTGTACTTTTCAATGAAGATAACTTTAAACTAGTCTTAACTTTAAAGAAATACACTCTATACATTGCTAATGTGGTAAATGACTATTCTAGCTGCAAATGTCTGGTTTTTGGTGCAATATCTACATAGGTGTATAGAGGCCCATTTCCAGCAACTATCACTCCAGTGTTCTAATGGTACAATGTGTTTGCTCATTGGCTCAGAAGGCTAATTGATGATTAGAAAACCTTGTGCAATCATGTTCACACATCTGAAAACAGTTTAGCTCGTTACAGAAGCTACAAAACTGACCTTCCTTTGAGCAGATGGAGTTTCTGGAGCATCACATTTGTGGGGTCAATTAAACGCTCAAAATGGCCAGAAAAAGAGAACTTTCATCTGAAACTCGACAGTCTATTCTTGTTCTTAGAAATGAAGGCTATTCCACAAAATTGTTTGGGTGACCCCAAACTTTTGAACGGTAGTGTATATATATATATATATTGTATATATATATACATATATATATATATATATATATATATATATTCGTCACGCTCTAATTGACTGAAAGAGCGCACCCATGCGATGTCATGTTATCGTTGGAAAAATGCATTTTTAGACAACGTGATTTGCCTGAGCGGCTAGGAGACACCGGGGGGGGGGGGGTTAATTGTGTTTTGATATAAATTCTGCAATATCTGTCACCTTGACTTGTGATACCAAAGCAGCTTTGTTGGTAAACATCAAAAGCGGCAATTGAGGCGTTAATACTCTACATTTTATTGTTATATTTATTTATATTTTGCTATTTTAGGCGGCCCTCTGAAGCAGCTGTAATTTTGATGAAAATGAGTTGACCCCCCCTGCTTTAGGACCAGCATAACTCACGCTTCTGTTTGGTCATTTGTGAGTGGGGCGGTATAGCTCGGTTGGTAGAGTGGCCGTGCCAGCAACTTGAGGGTTCCAGGTTCGATTCCCGGTTCCGCCATCCTAGTCACTGCCGTTGTGTCCTTGGGCAAGACACTTTACCCACCTGCTCCCAGTGCCACCCCCACTGGTTTAAACGTAACTTAGATATTGAGTTTCACTATGTAAAAGCGCTTTGAGTCACTGGAGAAAAGCGCTATATAAATATAATTCACTTTTTAAAAAGTGAGTAAAAACCAGGGGCCATATTTATCAAGCGTCTTAGAGTGCCATTTTACACTTAAGTCCTGAGAATTTGCGAAATTTAGTCCTACTCTCAAACTTAAGAATAAAAGATATTTATCAACTTTCTTAAGTCTAAGAATCACTCCTACTCTCCACGATATTTAAGAGACCTTCAGAGGTGTCCTAAGTGGTTAGGAGTTGCCAGCGGGGGATGGCACTGAGGCGAGAGAGACGTGCGCGAACGTTCAGGGAGCGGAAGGATGTCCTGGCTTTATTTGATGACGAGCAGCTGATCAAACGGTATCGTTGACATAGCGGGTATTAGTTTTATATATATATATATATATATATATATATATATATATATATATATATATATATATATATATATATATATATATATATATATATATATATATATATATATATATATATATATATATATATATATATATATATATATTATATATATTATTATATATAGAGCCACCCACACCAGTTTCAAATTAGTTGCCTAATTAATGAATTGGAAAGAAAAGGAAACATTTATTTTTGATTCATTGCCAATATTGTTTGTTTGTTTTGCATTATTTTGTAGTTTATTGTCAAAATATACACTCCCATTGTCCACTTAAATATTTCTAAGATATTTCTTTATTCTTAGACAAGGGATTCCCTTCCGTGATTGGTAATTTCTATGGACACAGAAATGACGTCACTTAAATTTCCGTTTAGGGCACATAGTAATGTCGTAATTCAGCTCTGAGTGTGACATTTAAGATTCAGTCCTACACTTCGCTGAAAGTGTGAGTAAGACCCTTGATAACTAACTTTTAAGTGCAGCTTTCAGCGAAACATTTCTTTACTCATAAGTCAACTCTGAGCAGACTTCTTAGGAGTAATTCTAAGAAGCTTGATAAATACGGCCCCAGATCTCAGCTCTGTTTCTATACACGAACAGGGACACAAACCCAGAAAACACATGCACGCAACTAAAAAATGCGCAGCAACGCCCAAAACACACACAAACCGCCAGAAAACACGCAACTTTTACCAAACACAAATGTGGGCCAAATGCACAGCAACGTCCAAAACACACGAGTGCAATGTGGGGACAACACAAGGAAAGTACCATGAAACTGGAAGTGAGCATGCTACTGGAAAGTAAGCCCTGGATAAATATGAATACGTGGATGCCATCTGTGACTCTGCTGTCCATTTAAGGGGACGCCAACGCGGCCGCCATAATGAGCAGGGCAAAGCTGTGTCTATTTACTGCACTGCATAAGTCAACTTAGAGCAGGGGTCACCAACCTTTTTGAAACCAAGAGCTACTTCTTGGGTACTGATTAATGCGAAGGGCTACCAGTTTGATGCACACTTAAATAAATTGCCAGAAATAGCCAATTTGCTCAATTTACCTTTAACTCTATGTTATTATTAATAATTAATGATATTTACACTTAATTGAACGGTTTAAAAGAGGAGAAAACACACAAAAAAAATGACAATTCAATTTTGAAACATAGTTTATCTTCAATTTCGACTATTTAAAATTCAAAATTCAACCGAAAAAAAGAAGAGAAAAACTAGCTAATTCGAATCTTTTTGAAAAAATTAAAAAAATAATTTATGGAACATCATTAGTAATTTTTCCTGATTAAGATTCATTTTAGGATTTTGATGACATGTTTTAAATAGGTTAAAATCCAATCTACACTTTGTTAGAATATATAACAAATTGGACCAAGCTATATTTCTAACAAAGACAAATCATTATTTCTTCTAGATTTTACAAAACAAAAATTTTTAAAAGAAATTCAAAAGACTTTGAAACAAGATTTAAATGTGATTCTACAGATTTTCTAGATTTGCCAGAATAATTTTTTTTGAATTCTAATCATAAGTTTGAAGAAATATTTCACAAATATTCTTCGTCGAAAAAACAGAAGCTAAAATGAAGAATTAAATAAAAATTTATTGAATATTCTTTACAATAAAAAAAATAAATTTACTTGAACATTGATTTAAATTGTCAGGAAAGAAGAGGAAGGACTATAACAGGTAAAAAGGTATATGTGTTTAAAAATCCTAAAATCCTTTTTAAGGTTGTATTTTTTCTCTAAAATTGTCTTTCTGAAAGTTATAAGAAGCAAAGTAAAAAAAATAATGCATTTATTTAAACAAAAGAAGACCAAGTCTTTAAAATATTTTCTTGGATTTTCAAATTCTATTTGAGTTTTGTCTCTCTTAGAATTAAAAATGTCGGGCAAAGTGAGACCAGTTTGTTAGTAAATAAATACAATTTAAAAAATAGAGGCAGCTCACTGGTAAGTGCTGCTATTTGAGCTATTTTTAGAACAGGCCAGCGGGCGACTCATCTGGTCCTTATGGGCTACCTGGTGCCCTCGGGCACCGCGTTGGTGACCCCTGACTTAGAGCATACTTGCCAATGTAGTGGATTGTCCGAAGCTTAAGCAGGCAACAAAAGTAGTTTAGTACAACAAATTTATTTACCCATTATCAGAAGTGCAGGTTGAATTGAGTTGGTCGTGCAGACAAACCACAAGTTACTCCGGAGCCAACAAGACACACACAAGCCAAAATCACTCCCGAGTTCCGGTCTTCTGCCATTTTTTATATGTCTGTTGTGCGTCATCGTTCCTTATCGAGTGCGTCAGTGTCTTGTTTTGCTTTTCCTATCTGTTCCATAACAACTCGAATCCTTTAGACAGTCAACACATTCTATAGACAGGTTGGCACGACTTAATATTCACTTTTGTCCTACAACTGGTCCATTCAATGGCACAAAAATACAAGAGTATTGAAAATGAGCGGACATTCTTAAAAGACAAGAAATATAGGTCAAAAGGTCAGAAATTCTACTACATAAACCTTGAGACCTCCGATACCTGGGGGTGGGGGGTGGGGCGAGGGGCGTGGTTGGGGGCGTGGTTAAGAGGGGAATATATTTAAGCTAGAATTCACCAAGTCAAGTATTTCATATATTATATATATATATATGTATGAAATACTTGACTTTCAGTGAATTCTAGCTATATACATATATATATATATATTTTATTATACATATAAATAAAATAAATACTTGAATTTCAGTGTTCTGGAGGCTATCCAGTAGATGGCAGTATTGTCCTGTTTAAGAGTGTCACAACATTGCTGTTTACGGCAGACAAACTGCTTTACGGTAGACTAAACGTGACTGCTGTTGTGTGTTGTTACCGTGCTGGGAGGACGTTAATGAAACTGCCTAACAATAAACCCACATAAGAAACCAAGAACTCGCCCTCGATCATTCTACAGTTATAACGTGATTGGGCAGGCACGCTGTTAATATTGTGGGAAAGCATACGTGAAAACAGACTGTCGCCGCTGTCCCCACTCATGTCCGAGCTGGAGGGGGTGTGGCCTCCAGCTCCGGCTGAATACCGGGAGTTTATCGGGAGAAAATTTCTGCCGGGAGGTTATCGGGAGAGGCGCTGAATACCGGGAGTCTCCCGGTAAAACCGGGAGGGTTGGCAAGTATGACTTAGAGGTCTGTCCGTGATTAAAACACAACTCATTACATCGGTAGCTCTACAATGTATATTTACAGCGCTTTTCCACATTGTGTCATGTCACAGCCTTATTCCAAAATAGAATACATTCATTTATGTTTTCATAATGACAATGTGAAAAAGTTATGAGTTATTTTTTTTAGCAAATTTACTGAAAAAAAACATAAGTACTCACAGCCTTTGCTCAATGCTTTGTTGATATGCACCTTTAGCAGCAATTACAGCCTCAGGTCTTTTTTTGAATACGATGCCGCAAGCTTGGCACACCTACCCTTGGGCAGTTTTGCCCATTCCTTTAAGCAGCACCTCTCAATCTCCATCAGGTTGGATGAGAAGCATTGTTTTTTTAATCCAGGATGTCTCTGTACATTGCTGCATTCATCTTTCCCTCTATCCTGACTAAGCTCCCAGTTCCTGCCACTGAAAAACATCCCCACAGCATGATGCTGCCACTACAATGGTATTGGCCTGGTGATGAGCGGTGCCTGGTTTCCTCCAAACATGACGGCTGGCTTTCACGCCTGAGTTTAATTTCAGCTTTGTTCAAGCTTTGTCTCATCAGACCAGAGAATTTTGTTTCTCATGGTCTGAGAGTCCTTCAGGTGCATTTTGGCAAACTATTTTTTTTTACTAAGAAATGGCTTCTGTCTGGCTACTATACCATAGAGTGCTGGTTGATGGTTTGCCGCAGAGATGGTTGTCCTTCTGGAAGTTTCTCCTCTCTCCACAGAGGAATGCTGTAGCTCTGACAGAGTGACCATCAGGGTCCGTACTTATCAAGCTTCTTAGAGTGCCATTTTACACTTAAGTCCTGAGAATTTGCGAAATTTAGTCCTACTCTCAAACTTAAGAATAAAAGCTTTTTATCAACGTTCTTAAGTCTAAGAATCACTCCTACTCTCCACGATATTTAAGAGACCTTCAGAGGTGTCTTAAGTGGTTAGGAGTTGCCAGCAGGGGATGGCACTGAGGCGAGAGAGACGTGCGCGAACGTTCAGGGAACGGAACAATGTTTTTTTTTTTTTTATGACGAGCAGCTGATCAAACGGTATCGTTTAGACAGAGCGGATATTATTTTTGTCACAGATTTAATACTTTTCGATTCCTTGTTGATTTCTGCATGTGTCTGCAGTGGGCTAGTATATATAGAGCCACCCACAAATTAGTTGCCTAATTAATGAATTGGAAAGAAAATGTTATGACAGTAGCGTATGTGTGTGGCCGTGAGGTGAGTGACGTCAGTGAGTGTGTGGGCCATAGAAGAGAGGGAGCGGTAGCGTGAGTGCCGGCGGGGACTAGTTTGTTTTGTATTATTTTGTAGTTTATTGTCAAAATATACACTCCCATTGTCCACTTAAATATTTCCAAGATATTTCTTTATTCTTAGACAACGGATTCCCTTCCGTGATTGGTCATTTCTATGGACACAGAAATTACGTCACCTAAAATTCCGTTTACGGCACATAGTAATGTCGTAATTCAGCTCTGAGTGTGACACTTAAGATTCAGTCCTACACTTCGCTGAAAGTGTGAGTAAGACGCTTGATAACTAACTTTTAAGTGCAGCTTTCAGCGAAGAATTCATTTACTCTTAAGTCAACTCTTAGCAGACTTCTTAGGAGTAATTCTAAGAAGCTTGATAAGTACGGCCCCAGGTTCTTGGTCACCTCCCTGACTAGACTAAGATGAATGCAGCAATGTGCAGAGACATCCTGGATAAAAACCTACGCTTCTCATCCAATCTGAAGGAGCTTGAGAGGTGCTGCAAAGAGGAAAGAGCAAAACTGCCCAAAAATAGGTGCGCCAGGCTTGTGGCATCATAATCAAAAATACTTGAGGCTGTAATTGCTGCCAAAGGTGCATCAACAAACTATTGAGCAAAGGCTGTGAATATGTACATACATGTTATTTTTATTTTATTTTGAATACATCTGCACCATGTTCAAAAAAAAAAAAAGAGTACATTGTCATTATGGGATGATTCTATTCAAAATTCTACTTTGCATGTAGAATTTTGAGGAGAAAAATAAATATATTCCATTTTGGAATAAGGCTGTAACGTAACAACATGTGGAAAAAGTAAAGAGATGTACTGTGTGCAGTGCAAAAAGTCAGTGTTCAAAAACAAGAAAAAAAATAAATAAAAATTAGGGGTATTTTATTTGAACTAAGCAAAATTATCTGCCAATAGAATAAGAAAATTTGGCTTTTCAAGACTTTCCAAAACAAGTAAAATTAGCTAACCTCAATGAACCCAAAAATACCTTAAAATAAGTATATTCTCACTAATAACAACTGTACTACTATATGAGTACGTTTTCTATTGTTTCATTGAAAATAAAACCGCAAAGTCCATTTGGCTGTCATCTGTTTTAATATGAGACACAATTGTGTCAAAGTCATGATTTTTTTTTTCATGCTTGAAATAAGAAATTATTACTTTAAAAAAGTAGTTTTATACTTGTGAGTGTTGATGACACAGCTTTGCAACAGTTGATATTCTAGTTTCAAGCATGTTTTACTCAATATAGGTCATCAAATCTCAGCAACAAGCTGTAATATCTTACTGAGATCATTTAGGACCAAAACTCTTAAAACAAGTAAAACACTCTAACATAAAATCTGCTTAGTGGGATGAATTATCTTATCAGACAGAAAATAAGCAAATATCACCCTTATTTGAGATATTTAATCTTACTGAGATTTCAGTTTTTGCAGTGTATTGCCCGAAAAGTTGAATAAATACAGAAGATGTAGCTTTTCACTTTGTCAACTTTCTTCTGGGCATCCCCCTCATGTACTTGTGTATCCCTCTCAGACTGCTAGGACTTACACTTAGATGTTTATACGTAGATGCCACCTTCAGGCTGGTCAAGCACATCAACACGACCACCATCCTGAGCAGGGCTTTCATCAGACCAATACGTCTGATAACGGCGTCAGATGCAACATTTACGTGTAGATATCTATCTTCCCCTTTTATCGTACTTGTGTTGTGTTTCCTCTGTATTCTATCTTTTTGAGGTTTGCGTGTGTTTTGGACTTTTCTGAGTATTTGCCACCGTAGGACACAACTTACTGATGTTCTGCTGAGAGAAAGCTCCAGTATGCTGGACAAGAACCACAATGATGCAAATACATAATCATTTCACACGTTCATCGGTCAGCTTTTTAAGGTTAACGACGCCTCTGACGGTAAAGTTGGAAAAAGTCGGCCTCGGTTAGAGCGTCATCCGAATGGAACGAAGTGCCTCACACTATTAGAGGACTGGGGAATGTTTGCGCCTGGAAAAGACATAAAACTCTACTTAGCTCAATTTTATGATTGTTGATACGCTGGACTTTGTAGGCTTAATGTGTTCTGTCCGAGTGAGCTTATGCAAGTTTACATTTTATTTGTTTGGTGTTTTACTGCCTTTTATATTAGAATTTCAATTGTCTGACTGTGACAGAGTGGATGAACTTGGTACTCATCACTCGTCTAAACAGGTCTTCACCTCATTATTTTATTGGTTTGCTAGCATTTTCCGGACCATAGGGCGCACCGGATTATAAAGCGCACTGCCGATGAGCGGGTCTACTCAGGTCTATTTTCATACAAAAGGCGCACCGGATTATAGGGCGCATTAAAGGAGTCATATTATTATTATTTTTTTCTAATTTGAAAACACTTCCTTGTGATCTACATAACATGTAATGGTGGTTACGTGGTTAAAATGTTGCATAGATTAGGTTTTACAGATCATCTTCAAGCCGCTTTCTGACAGTCGCTTCAGGGTGGGCGGTCTTATTTATGTAGCTCACCTTCGGCAGAGTCTTCTCCCCGTCATCTTTGTTGTAGCGGTGTAGCGTGCAAGGACGGGGGTGGAAGAAGTGTCAAAAGATGGAGCTAACTGTTTTAATGACATTCAGATTTTACTTAAATCAATAACGGAGCACACTAGTGCAATAACAATGCCGGAAATGTGTCCTGTGAAAAAGCGTCCGACCGGAACTCTCTAATAACTAAAGTTCCTTGGGTGAATAATGTAAACTCACTACACCGGTATGTTTTAGCGCTTTCATGGCGAGTTTACTGACAGATATAAGTAAGAACTAGAGATAAATGCTTTAAAATGTAATATCGGAAATGATCGGTATCGGTTTTTTAATGATCGTATCATTTTTTAAAATCAAATCAACATAAAAAACACAAGATACACTTACAATTAGTGCACCAACCCAAAAACCTCCCTCCCCCATTTACGCTCATTCACACAAAAGGGTTGTTTCTTTCTGTTATTAATATTCTGGTTCCTACATTATATATCAATACAGTCTGCAAGGGATACAGTCCGTAAGCACACATGATTGTGCGTGCTGCTGGTTCACTAATAGTACTAACCTTTAACAGTTCATTTTACTCATTTTCATTAATTACTAGTTTCTATGTAACTGTTTTTATATTGTTTTACTTTCTTTTTTATTCAAGAAAATGTTTTTAATGTATTTATCTTATTTTATTAATTTTTTTTAAAAAGGACCTCATCTTCACCATTCCTGGTTGTCCAAATTAGGCATAACAATGTGTTAATTCCACGACTGTATATATCGGTATCGGTTGATATCGGAATCTGTAATTAAGAGTTGGACAATATCGGAATATCGGATATCGGCAAAAAAGCCATTATCGGACCTCCCTAGTAAGAACTTTACACTACTTTACTGTATATTAGAAATGGCAACAGCGGAGGATGAATGTCCTATAACAAGAAGAAAAAGAAGAAGCTTATCATTTACGGTGTCTGCACGGACTACAAAGGCGGACTCACACAAATTTTCAGGACTTATGCAGATCCCAAATACAGATCAGCAGGTGCCAGAAGGTAAGAAACGTTGCGTTTACGAAACAGAACGCCGGATAATGTCTTACCTTATACACACACCATAATAATACTCGTATGTTGAAGCACAGTACAATCCATCAAGTGGTGCAGCTTCATAGCTCACCAAAGTCGTTCCAAAACATTTTGATCGATTTTTGAGCGCCGTGTGTAATGTTCTATATTTTCAATGGAACATATAAAATGTTGGTGTTGTTTTCTTGAGTCATATTGCAGTTTACACATACACTACCGTTCAAAAGTTTGGGGTCACCCAAACAATTTTGTGGAATAGCCTTCATTTCTAAGAACAAGAATAGACTGTCGAGTTTCAGATGAAAGTTCTCTTTTTCTGGCCATTTTGAGCGTTTAATTGACCCCACAAATGTGATGCTCCAGAAACTCAATCTGCTCAAAGGAAGGTCCGTTTTGTAGCTTCTGTAACGAGCTAAACTGTTTTCAGATGTGTGAACATGATTGCACAAGGGTTTTCTAATCATCAATTAGCCTTCTGAGCCATTGAGCAAACACATTGTACCATTAGAACACTGGAGTGATAGTTGCTGGAAATGGGCCTCTATACACCTATGTAGATATTGCACCAAAAACCAGACATTTGCAGCTAGAATAGTCATTTACCACATTAGCAATGTATAGAGTGTGTTTCTTTAAAGTTAAGACTAGTTTAAAGTTATCTTCATTGAAAAGTACAGTGCTTTTCCTTCAAAAATAAGGACATTTCAATGTGACCCCAAACTTTTGAATGGTAGTGTATCTCTTATGTGTGACTGCCATCTACTGTTCACACTTATCATTTCACCATGTACCAAATTAAATCGCTTCGAGGTCGGTAAGCACAACCGGAATTATTCCGTACATTAGGCGCACCGGGTTATAAGGCGCATTGTCGAGTGTTGAGAAAATGAAATGATTTTAAGTGCGCCTTGTAGTCCGAAAAATACGGTAGATTCTTTGCTTTGTACTTTTGATTGTTTAAATCGCTTTTTTGATTTTTTTGTCCTGTTTTACACGTGTTTAAGGCATGCTTTGTCAATAAACACGCCACACTTCCGACAAACTGAAAGTCTGCCTTCCAATCATTTGGCGCTCAGACGCCGCACCACTACGGCGACCCATGAATATATAAAGGATATTTTGATTGTCGACAATTTTACACACACAAAGATAAATCCCACCTTTCAACATCTTGACAGCCACCGTGTCCGGACGTATGTTCTTGCTGATGCCGTAGATGGATGCCTCTATTACCTTCCCGAAGGCGCCGTGGCCTAAAACCTTCCCTGTTTCCAGGGGCCGCAAAAAGACACAACATTTAGAGCCGGGCTTGGTATTTACTGTGGTAATTTCATTTTAAAAAATACTAAATGCATCTGGTAGCTATGGAGACCAGCCAGAGAAATTACTGTCTCAATTTGCAGCGCTTTTCTAAAGCGTGTGCTCCAATGAGTTGCAGCCGGAGAGCAGATGCCTTTTCCTGGGGGTGTTTTTAAAGAGCCGTGCAGGGAGCGAGCACATATTAAACATTAGCACTTTTTTTTTTTTTTGGTGGGGGCAGTCTGCAATTCAAACTCTTCCATTAAGAATTCAAAGGAATGGAAAACTAATTCAGTTTCATCCATCTCGTCTTGCCCCTTGGTATTCCCTCCACCTGTTCCCTCCATTATCCCAGCATGCATCTCTGCTTGCTCACCCAGTCGGAGTCGATCTCGAGGGATTTCCCACTGGGAGGAGTCGTAGGGCAGGTATTCGCACTGCTCGTCCACGGGCACCACGCCAGGGTCCATGATGATTGACAGATATCCCGTCTTGATGTCGGCGGGGTTAATCTGAGGGACGCGGAGACATGACATAACGTTGTCGTGGGCTGGGAGTGACAAATGAAAGCACCTTGAGAGCGCAGTAGAGAACTGTCAAAGTATTCCTCACAGGCGTAGCGGCCGCGTGACAATGTGTTATGTGACAAAGTTAGCAAAATAATAAATGGCAATTTGGGACCCGTCACGCTCGTCCTTGTTCTGCTGGATAAAAGCCCCAGCGTTCAAAGAGGAAGGTGACTGAGCCGCGATGAGTCAGAGGTTACGGAGTCATTCGCTCTGGCAGACTCTCACAAACACTCAGACGCACGAGGTGTTAAGCGGCGACCTCTGACCCGTTTGACGTTGCAGAATATGAGGATGAGTAAGGCCCAGAAGAAGATCGCGATGACTCCGGTCCCGATGAGTATTACGATCTCCACGCTGGCCTTGTCGCTCGAACCTAGGCAAAAAGAGAGCACCTTTTCAAAATGGGAACACAATGTACCAAACCCAAAACTAGTGAAGTTGGCACGTTGTGTAAATGGGAAATAAAAACAGAATACAATGATTTGCAAATCCTTTCGAACCTATATTCAATTGAATAGACTGCAAAGACAGTTAGAACCGGTAAACGTTATTTTTTGCAAATATCAGCTACCGTATTTTTTTGGAGCACACTTTGTGGAGACAGTTACATGTAATATATATATAATATCCGCTACCCCTCCCTGATACCGAAGTACATGTCAAACTACTTCCTTAACGTAAATGACCGCCATAACCACAACACCAGGGGGAGCTCCACTAACCACGTTAAACCCAGATTCCGAACTAACAAAGGTCTTAACTCATTCTCCTTCTATGCCACATCAATGTGGAATGCGCTCCCAACAGGTGTAAAAGAAAAGGCATCTCTATCCTCCTTCAAAACCGCAATAAAAGTACACCTCCAGGCAACTTCAACCCTAAACTAACGCCCTCCCCGGATTGTAAATAATCAAATGTTTTTCTTATGCTTTCTGATCTCTCTCTCTATGTCCACTACTTGCTGTACATATCCTACCAAGTCAGTCCTACACTGTTTCAATGTCCATTTCTCTGATGATGCAATTGTTGATGACTGAAGTGTTGATACCAACCAAACCTAACCCCTCCCCCCCTCACCCTCCTCCACATCCCACACCCCGGATTGTAAATAATGTAAATAATTCAATGTATATACTCTGATGGTTATCTTGTGTGATGACTGTATTATGATGTTAGTATATATTTGATAGTATATACTGTATCTGTATCGTAAATCAATTTAAGTGGACCCCGACCGACTTAAACAAGTTGAAAAACTTATTCGGGTGTTACCATTTTAGTGGTCGATTGTACGGAATATGTACTTCACTGTGCAATCTACTAATAAAAGTTTCAATCAATCAAAAAAAATGGTTGTGCGTTGGCAGCAAATGCAACAGATTCAGGGCAGGGCGCCTCAGATGGTAGAGTGGTCGTCCAGAAACTTGAGGGTTCCCGGTACGAATCCAGTTTCCACCATCCTAGTCACTATCTCAGGATGAGTACCTTTTTACATTTTAATCGATACGGTACCAATTCCTGGTACCTGGGCACTGAATCCACCAATTTCCGGTGCTTCTGTGTCCATGGGTTAATCCATTTTAATTAGTTTAATAATAACATATGATTTCATTAAACATTAAACAGTGAGCTGATAAAAACTGTGCTGTCCCGCTGTTATGTTTTGATTTCTTACACTTCTGAGTGGTTTTTACAAATAGTATTTAGTAGACTTTAGATGCAGTTGCAATTCCAAAATGACAGTAGTGTATAAACTACAGTGTGTTGCCTGGTCAGAGAGTAGTCTTTATCATTAAGTTAAAACTAGCCTTTTGTTGCGCCCTAAAAAGTATTTATACTGTAAGTATTGTACTTATTACACATTAGCTGTTTGATTGTAACATGTATCTTAGTTGTAGTGTTTGATTGCTAAATTTGGAGGTGTTAAAATCTCCATGCTAATGCTAATCAGTAGCATGTGTATAGCAAATCTAAGGCCATGTCTACACTAAGCCGGATAACCCCTTAAACGAATAATTATTTAACCTAAGCCCCGTTTCAGCCACACTAAACCATCGTTAAAGGTCCCCCTCCTCGGACACATTCTTACACGGGTAAGTCAGCCGTGTCATTCTTGAATCTCCGGCACTTAGCTTTGTATGGACTCATTGATCGTTTACAAAGTGAGTTCGGAGAGGAAGTGACCTCAGAAAGACCTCGCTTTGTGTGCATTTTCCGCGCATGTGTACTAGGTCGCGTTGCGCCGGCGGACACAGTTGGGTGGGGGTCTTAAACGATGGCATTGTTGTGTGTGGACACGGATAAGGTTAGGTGTGATTTACCCTGGATAACCTTATCCGGCTTAGTGTAAACGGAGCCTAAGGTAAATTCGCATCGAGCTAGCGCATTTTGAATAGTGAAGCCTTACTGTAAGTTCAGGTGTTTTGTACCTGCTTTGTTAGCATAGAAAATTGCAACATTACTTAGAGGCCGTCTTACTGAGTTGGATCAGAGTGCTGCTCGGGGTGCTTGTTTGCCCGCCAAGTTTTTGAGGCGACCGATTCTGCAACCGGACGTGAAGTAACATGCAAGAAAGCTATGGAAATATGGCACTGTTTGGTTTTACGTGAAACGATACCTGGAGTTAGCAATATTACAGCTCTTTTTATTACCTATTCTGTGTTATATGTGTTTTATGTTGCACGGTTGCACCAAGAAAAATCCCTAGTTTGTGAACCCGTTCTCAAACAATGGCAATAAAAACTATTCTGATCACTGCCGTTGTGTCCTTGGGCAAGACGTTTTCACCCAACTTGCTCCCAGTGGCACGTGTTTATAAGTGCTTTGCGGTGGTCGGGAAAACCACATTTCCGTCTGTCTACCTCAGGTCAGCTTTTGTACCCCCATCATTGCACGAATGTGGAGTGCAGGAACGATACGTTCTCAGTTCTTACTGTAAAGTACTGTGAGTACCGTATTTTTCGGAGTATAAGTCGCACCGGAGTATAAGTCACATTTTTTGGGGAAATGTATTTGATAAAACCCAAACATGTGGATGCAAATGTCCGTAGCTGAATGAAGGGTAGTTAGCTTTTAAGATGTGTAGTGAAGCCTCCATTTTTTTTTAAGATAAAGCTGTCCTCCATGAAGTGGTCAAAGGCAATATCATGTCTATTGTGGTTTTTACTTCACAACAGTAATAATAACTGCCAAAATAAATACTGCATTTTTCGGAGTATAAGTCGCTCCGGAGTATAAGTCGCATTTTTTGGGGAAATGTATTTGATAAAACCCAAACATGTGGATGCAAATGTCTGTAGCTGAATGAAGGGTAGTTAGCTTTTAAGATGTGTAGTGAAGCCTCCATTTTTTTTTTAATAAAGCTGTCTTCCATGAAGTGGTCAAAGGCAATATCATGTCTATTGTGGTTTTTACTTCACAACAGTAATAATACCTTTAACATTCTTAACTGCCAAAATAATTACCGCATTTTTCGGAATATAAGTCGCTCCGGAGTATAAGTCGCACCGGCCGAAAATGCATAGTAAAGAAGGAAAAAAACATATATAAGTCGCACTGGAGTATAAGTCGCATTTTTTGGGTAAATGTATTTGATAAAATCCAACATCAAGAATAGACATTTGAAAGGCAATTTAAAATAAATAAAAAATAGTGAACAGGCTGAATAAGTGTACGTTATATGAGGCATAAATAACCAACTGAGAACGTGCCTGGTATGTTAACGTAACATATTATGGTAAGAGTCATTCAAATAACTATAACATATAGAACATGCTACACGTTTACCAAAAAATCTGTCACTCCTAATCGCTAAATCCCATGAAATCTTATACGTCTAGTCTCTTACGTGAATGAGCTAAATAATATTTGATATTTCACGGTAATGTGTTAATAATTTCGCACATAAGTCGCCCCTGAGTATAAGTCGCACCCCCGGCCAAACTATGAAAAAAAACTGCAACTTATAGTCCGAAAAATACGGTATCTAGAAAAGCACTATATTAATCCTAGCCATTATTTTATTATCAATGGCCGATGGACAGATTATTTCTGGTGTCATTTTTCCCTAGTCTACAGTCCTTTAACAGATTGTGTTCGACCTCAGAGAGTCCGATGCCGCGCCTCTCTGTGGGAACAAGAATGACATTTTATTGACTGTAGAAAGTGCTGTCATCGGCATTCGCGTACCATCCCGACATTAAATCTCGATGGTGTGGTAATGACAAAATTTCCCATATAATCGATATGGACCATGAAGCTCTGTCCTGCAAACCTACTGAATTATTCATCCGGAATACAAAATTGCACCAGCGGTCAGTGATTTTGATTTTATAGCAGGGAAGTGTGCGTGCCTCCGGCAGTGAAATGTGGAAGGGGACTGATTAAAATTCCGACCTTACACACGACGTGTCAGCGGTGAGGAGCTTACTGGGTGAAATTGCTGTTATATAATGTGTGTGTTGTCTCACCAATGACCCGGAGGGTCGCCGTTGAGTGCACACAGCCACGCAGGTTGCAGGCGGTGCAGGTGTAAAGGCCGGCATCCTCCTCTCGAACTCGCTGGATGCTCAGCGTGCGGTTCGAATCCTGCAGCTGGATCCCTGCACCAGTTACACACAAACCCTCCCATCAGTCTCAATTATCGTCCTTCTCTCCATCCTGTTCCACCTCCAATCTATAGTCATTACTCCAGCACCTCATGTGCTGAACTGCATGTCCCAGAAGCCCCTCGAAGGGAGCTGTCACTCAGCCACTCATGAGAAATCTCATGAGTCATGTCTATCCATCCGTCCCTGCAGTGTTTTATTATGCTCTGTGAGTGCTTATGAGCCTATGCACTTTACACATCTGTGCAAATATTGTTTGCTTTAAGCAATTATTCAACTGTATGAAAGTGTGGGAGGCTGGTGGGTGGACTGGATATCTCTCTCTCTCTCACACACACACACACACACACACACACACACACACACACACACACACACACACACACACACACACACACACACACACACACACACACACACACACACACACACACACACACACGCACAAACACATTCTTGTATTTTTTACCTTCTTGAGACCTCCGAAAAAAATGCCTACCTCTTTAGGACCACCCTTTCTAGATATATAAAGATTTGTATTTATAACATTAATAATAATATATATATATATATATATATATATATATATATATATATATATATATATATATATATATATATATATATATATATATATATATATATATATATATATATATACTATTGTATATATATATATATAGTGTTCTAAAGTTAGACTCCAGATGACACTGAAGGACTCCAGAGACAAGACCATTAGTACTGTTGCACCGCCCCTAGTAACTGGGCGGAAGTGGACACCATCCGATGCGGTGCAGCAAGCTACAGCAGCCCTGAGGCACAGAGACATCGTGGGAAAGGTCCAACAGGGAAGAGGAGGCTTTGGCCTGACTGCAAGAGAACCATCCTGGAAAAATGCTACAACATCAGAGCGGAGGACGCTGGTGGTGGAGGAGGTGCGTCGCCAGGAGGAGGTCTTAAGGAGTGCGAAGGCTGTCTCTCTCGCCAAACAGGGGCAATGGATGCAGTGGGAAGGAGTGGAGAGGAGAAAGATAAGCTGGAAGGAGCTATGGCAGATGGAAGCAAGTAAAATCAGCTTTATCATCAGAGCAACGTATGATGTGCTCCCATCACCAAAGAATCTCCATCAGTGGTATGGCGAGGATCCAATCTGTGCCCTCTGCCCAACTCCAGCAACCCTCAGACACATCATGACAGGATGTAAGACGAGCCTAACGCAGGGGAGATACACCTGGCGACACAACCAGGTCCTCAAGAGCTTGGCATCAGCCCTGGAGAGTATGCGTGGTGCCGTCAACTCCTTGCCACCAAGAGTATCCAATCCCATGAAGACAACAATGTTTGTCCGAGAGGGCGGGAAAACACCCAAACAGCTTTCCACCAAACCAGAAGCAGGACACCTATACAGGGCCCGCGACTGGAAGATGCTGGCAGACATCGGCAAACAACTGGTTTTCCCACCTGAGATTGCTTCTACCAACCTCAGGCCAGACTTGGTGCTCTGGTCCCCTTCGGTGAAGACTGCTTACGTCATAGAGCTCACAGTCCCATGGGAGAACTCTGTGGAGGAGGCCTATGAACGTAAGAAGCTGCGCTACTCAGAGCCAGCAGAAGAAGCGAGGCAGCGTGGCTGGAACACCAAAGTCTATCCAGTTGAAGTGGGATGCAGAGGATTTGTGGCGTCGTCTACCATCAGACTGCTGAGGGAACTCGGCAGCCACGGTCAGGCCCTGCGGAGGACCATCAGAGCAGTCTCAGAGGCAGCCGAAAGAAGCAGCCAGTGGATTTGGCTCAAGCGGAAGGACCCCAGTTGGGCCCCAAAAACAGCAGTATAACAGGGTGAATTTCAGGAACAGTTGAGCACGGGACACAAGCTGAGGACTGATCATCCTTCGGCGGGCCACCTTTGTGGAGGGTGTATAGTGTTTGAAGGCCGAAACACCCAATGATGCAAGGGCACACTACTGAAGATGTGTCGCTTGTCCAATTGTCCTGGAATTTAACCCTGACCAAGTCTCATATACAACTCACAAGAACACCCCACCCCCCACACCCCCACGTTGTCTGTCAACCACTCTCAACAACAAGGACATCTCGAGTGAGTACTCTCCACATTTGGCACAAGGGACTGTTCAACATCTCGTCCTGTGTTTTTTGATTCTGATCGTCTGGACACGTCCAGTGACGGCTGTGAAAGGACAGCTGACAACATGGGAAAGTCCATGTGACAGCTTGGAGAGACAGCTGACAGGAGGGAACAGACCCCACTGGGGCTGTCATGGGCTAGCTCCCCGTGATGGCAGTCCCCAACGCTGATTCAGCTAATTGGAGACACCCGCAAAATGCTACGAAAAGTAAACAAAGGAAAATACCCCTGGAGCCTGCGAGAGCGGGGGCGCAAGATGGCTCATTGGCTGACAACACGGTTACTGACCTACGAACGGAAATCACTATGAACAAGGAGAGCACAACACACGAGACAGCAACAACAGCAGTGGGACACAAGCTTCAGGTGTGCATCTGTGGTTGGAACAAAGTAACATCAACAACGGGCTTAAAGATCCATCAAGGGAGGAAAAGGTGCCTGAGAGAGCAGAGACAAGGGCCTCGCATTGATCAATACTTGTTACGAAGTAATCAGTCAAGTCAGTCGAGTGAAGCACAGCGACGGGACACAAACCAAAGTTCGCAGAGCATCAGCACCCCTGTATCTGAAGAAGGTAATACAAGCACAGACATGCTGGTGGAGGAGCCCGCACAACCACAAAGACCTCCAATGGAGAGAAAGATCAAAGGGCACAAACCTGGTGTAAAGTGGCCCAAATCTGTTGACAAGAAAGAATGGGAGACAATCAACAGGGACCTTACAGAAATCCTGGAGCAACAAACAGGCACAGCAGAGGGAAAGATCGAAAGGATGGGCGACATAATTTACAACTACGGACAAGAACGTTTTGGAGTGAGCAAAGGGAGAAGTGGAAAGAATCTACCACCGCCAGCTAAATCCAGGAGGCAGCAGGAGATCGACAGGCTTATCAGAGAGAGGAGGCAGATAAGAAAGCTATGGAAAAAAGCAGACGACGCTGAGAGGGAAGGTCTCATGCTACTCCAAGCAGACATCAAGAGCCGGATAGCAACCTTGCGGAGAGCGGAAAACTTGAGGAAGCTTCGCAAGAAGAAAGAACACACAAGAACTCGTTTCTATAAAGACCCCTTCAAGTTTGTCAAAGACCTCTTCACAAAGGAAAAAAGCGGAACTTTGAAAACATCAAAGCAGGAACTGGAGCAACACCTGGAAAAGATTCACCACGACTCAAAAAGGCAGGAGCATATAGTCATCCCACCTGAAATCCCGCCAATTCAACCACCTGTATTCAACCTGGACACTAGCCCTCCGAAATGGAAAGAAGTAGAGAACACAGTCCGACGAGCAAGAGCAGCATCGGCTCCGGGACCTAACGGAGTACCATATAAGCTCTACAAGAACGCACCGGATGTACTACGCTTTCTGTGGAAACTCATGAGGGTAGTGTGGCAGAAGCAAGGAATACCCAAGGCTTGGCGAAGGGCTGGTGGTGTGCTAATACCTAAAGAAAAGGATGCATCGGAAATCAGCCAGTTCAGACCAATCTGTCTTCTCAATGTTGAGGGGAAAATCTTTTTCAGCGTGGTGTCTCAGAGGCTGTCCACATACCTGGTAAAGAACAAATACATTGATACATCTGTACAGAAAGCTGGAATTCCAGGATTCTCTGGCTGCCTAGAACATACAAGCATGATCTGGCATCAGATCCAAGCAGCCAAGAAGGATAAGAGAGATCTTCATGTAACCTTCCTCGACCTGGCCAATGCATTTGGCTCAGTTCCCCATGAACTTCTCTGGGAATCTTTTAGCTTCTTCCTTGTACCAGAACCCATCACCACACTGGTCAAGAACTACTTCCAAGACCTGCAGCTGTGCTTCACAACAGCCAACTTTACTACAACATGGCAGCGCTTGGAAGTAGGCATCATGGCAGGCTGCACAGTTTCACCCCTGATTTTCACAATGGCCATGGAAGTCATCATGAGGGCCTCAAGGTGGGTGGTGGGTGGTGAACGAACCAGGGCTGGGCTCCGTCTTCCACCTATCAGGGCTTACATGGACGACATGACAACACTAACCACTACTGCAGCATGCACTAAGCGTCTACTTGGAAAGCTGCAGGAGAACATCGAGTGGGCCCGAATGAAATTCAAGCCTAGTAAATCTCGAAGCATCTCCATAATCAAGGGGGTGCTGAGAGATACAAGGTTCTACATCGGCAAAGACCCTATTCCAACGGTGTCTGAGCAGCCTGTCAAAAGCCTGGGCAGATGGTACAATGCAAGCCTCAAGGACAAACAACAAATAGAACAACTAAGGCACGAGATCGCGAAGAGCCTGGATAACATAGACAAGACTCTACTGCCAGGGAAACTGAAGCTTTGGTGCCTACAATTTGGACTCCTCCCCCGGACAATGTGGCCACTCACTGTGTATGAAGTTCCAGTAACCACTGTGGAGAAGATGGAGCGAACCATCACTTCATATGCAAAAAAGTGGCTTGGCATTCCACAATGTCTAAGTAACATCGGCCTCTACGGCAAAGGGATCCTGGAGCTACCTCTCACTAGTCTAACTGAGGAATACAAGTGTTCTAAAGTTAGACTCCAGATGACACTGAAGGACTCCAGAGACAAGACCATTAGTACTGTTGCACCGCCCCTAGTAACTGGGCGGAAGTGGACACCATCCGATGCGGTGCAGCAAGCTACAGCAGCCCTGAGGCACAGAGACATCGTGGGAAAGGTCCAACAGGGAAGAGGAGGCTTTGGCCTGACTGCAAGAGAACCATCCTGGAAAAATGCTACAACATCAGAGCGGAGGACGCTGGTGGTGGAGGAGGTGCGTCGCCAGGAGGAGGTCTTAAGGAGTGCGAAGGCTGTCTCTCTCGCCAAACAGGGGCAATGGATGCAGTGGGAAGGAGTGGAGAGGAGAAAGATAAGCTGGAAGGAGCTATGGCAGATGGAAGCAAGTAAAATCAGCTTTATCATCAGAGCAACGTATGATGTGCTCCCATCACCAAAGAATCTCCATCAGTGGTATGGCGAGGATCCAATCTGTGCCCTCTGCCCAACTCCAGCAACCCTCAGACACATCATGACAGGATGTAAGACGAGCCTAACGCAGGGGAGATACACCTGGCGACACAACCAGGTCCTCAAGAGCTTGGCATCAGCCCTGGAGAGTATGCGTGGTGCCGTCAACTCCTTGCCACCAAGAGTATCCAATCCCATGAAGACAACAATGTTTGTCCGAGAGGGCGGGAAAACACCCAAACAGCTTTCCACCAAACCAGAAGCAGGACACCTATACAGGGCCCGCGACTGGAAGATGCTGGCAGACATCGGCAAACAACTGGTTTTCCCACCTGAGATTGCTTCTACCAACCTCAGGCCAGACTTGGTGCTCTGGTCCCCTTCGGTGAAGACTGCTTACGTCATAGAGCTCACAGTCCCATGGGAGAACTCTGTGGAGGAGGCCTATGAACGTAAGAAGCTGCGCTACTCAGAGCTAGCAGAAGAAGCGAGGCAGCGTGGCTGGAACACCAAAGTCTATCCAGTTGAAGTGGGATGCAGAGGATTTGTGGCGTCGTCTACCATCAGACTGCTGAGGGAACTCGGCAGCCACGGTCAGGCCCTGCGGAGGACCATCAGAGCAGTCTCAGAGGCAGCCGAAAGAAGCAGCCAGTGGATTTGGCTCAAGCGGAAGGACCCCAGTTGGGCCCCAAAAACAGCAGTATAACAGGGTGAATTTCAGGAACAGTTGAGCACGGGACACAAGCTGAGGACTGATCATCCTTCGGCGGGCCACCTTTGTGGAGGGTGTATAGTGTTTGAAGGCCGAAACACCCAATGATGCAAGGGCACACTACTGAAGATGTGTCGCTTGTCCAATTGTCCTGGAATTTAACCCTGACCAAGTCTCATATACAACTCACAAGAACACCCCACCCCCCACACCCCCACGTTGTCTGTCAACCACTCTCAACAACAAGGACATCTCGAGTGAGTACTCTCCACATTTGGCACAAGGGACTGTTCAACATCTCGTCCTGTGTTTTTTGATTCTATGCACATATAAAAAAGGTCATCTTTTAGTTAATTGTATTTTTTAATTTTTTTTGTAATTGGTTTTTAATCTTTATTATTTACTTCAAGTTATTACAGTATGTCTCTAGATCAGTGGTTCTTAACCTTGTTGGAGGTACCGAACCCCACCAGTTTCATATGCGCATTCACCAAACCCGAACCGTAATCATAGAACAATGTTATTATATTAAATAAATACTAATAAAGATATATTTTACAAACAGAAAGTTACAGGAATGTACACATGATCCAATGTTTACATCTCATTGTGCAACATGTGAATGTTTTAGTGGGAACTAAATGCGATATCTGAAAGGGGTACACATTATTTCCAAAGCAGGACCCCCACCCAGACATATAATACTAGTACACAACTCATGAAAAACAATATGTTATAGTCATTGTTAGTGGGCCAAAACACTTATATTAGAAAATAATGTCATGGAAATGACTACTGTCATTTGATGCAGGTGTGACCACAGTGTATGTGCACGTCTGACGTCGCTCACATGTGCTCCACTGAATGCTTTGCGTTTGCTCACACACATGGAAAATTAGAGGGAATTGTTTGGGGGGTATCCATAATACGCCGACAGGGAGAAGTTTTTGTTTACACAATGAGTCGGGTGTGTCTTGAACTCCACGGCGGAGGCTCTGCCGAACCCCTGAGGCCGACTCACCGAACCCTTAGGGTTCGATCGAACCCAGGTTAAGAACCACTGCTCTAGATCATACTTGCCAACCCTCCCAATTTTCCCGGGAGACTCACAAATTTCAGTGCCCCTCCCGATTTCAACCATTCTCCCGAATTACTCCCAATTTCCACCCGGTTAACAATTTTGGGGGCGTGCCTTAAAGGCACTGCCTTTAACGTCCTCTACAACCTGTCGTCACGTCCACTTTTCCTCCATACAAACAGTGTGCCGGCATAGTCACATAATATATGCGGTCTTTGCACACACACACAAGTGAAAGCAAGGCATACTTGATGAACAGCCATACAGGTCACACTGAGGGTGGCCGTATAAACAACTTTAACACTGTCACAAATATGCGCCACACGGTGAACCCACACCAAACAAGAATGACAAACACATTTCGAGAGAACATCCGCACCGTAACACGACATAAACACAACAGAACAAATACACAGAACACCTTGCAGCACTTAACTCTTCCAGGACGCTACAATATACACCCCCGCTACCACCAAACCCCGCCCACCTCAAAAACCACGCCCCCACCCGTCTCCCCATCTCCAGAATTCGGCGGTCTCAAGGTTGGCAAGTATGCTCTAGATCAGTGGTTCTTAACCTTGTTGGAGGTACCGAACCCCACCAGTTTCATATGCGCATTCAGTCTTTAGTGAAAAATAAAATGTTGTTTTTTTCAAATTCAAGACAAAGTTACAGTATATGTGTGGAGGGGGGCGTGGTCGGCGCGCTTGCTGCAGGAGCGGGGTGTGCCACAGCTGACAAGTGATTAGACTGCCCAGCTGGGGCTAGTTGTCTAATCACCTGTTATTCTTATCAGTAGCGGCCGGGAGCAGGAGGAAGAGGAGGGCTTGGAGAGACGGAAGCACGCGGAACACGAAGGAGTGGACTGAAAAGTCGAGTGTCGTGCTAGATCTTTAATGAAACAAATAAAACGTTGTTAAACCCGGAACGCCAGTCCGCAGCTCACGTGTGTGATCAGCAAGAACCCACTGGGAGGCAACCTCCACAATATGTTTTTTGACTGGTGCACAAAATGAACCGTGCATGAACATCACCTTGTTCAAAGAACAAAACCAACACAGTGCATGAACTCACAACAAATTACACACATGCAAATCAGATGGAAAATTAGAGGGAACATCGTTTGGGGGGTATTCATAATACGCCGATAGGGAGAAGTTTTTATGTACACGATGAATCGGTGTGTCTTGACCTCCGCAGCGGAGGCTCCGTCGAACCCCTGAGGTCGATTCACCGAACCCCTAGGGTTCGATCGAACCCAGGTTAAGAACCACTGCTCTAGATACATATTTATTTAATCTTTTTTAAAATGAATTTTGGCCAAATGGGGCACATTTCATTTTCTTACACACACTTATTACAAATGTTGGCCAGAGGGGGAGCAATTCAAATTTTTACACACACACTTATTTCATGTGTTGACCAGAGGGGGAGCACTTTTAAAACCGACACACAGGAGTTTGATAGATTTCACCACCAGGGGTGCAAATGAGACATTCTCTATTAGATGCAATGGTTTTCTGTATTGGGACCATGATTTCGGTCCTAACTTGTTCACTGGTCCTCATATGGAAGGCACTTTTCCTCGTTGATGTCTCAAGAGGGGTAGAAATTCAAGAACACACACACACACACACATTCTCGTATTTGATACCTTCTTGAGACCTCTAAAAATGCTTACCTCTTTAGGACCACCCTTTCTAGATATATAAAGATTTGTGTTTACAACATTAATAATAAATACGTACTATGCAAATATAAAAAAGGTAAGCTTTTAGTTGTTTTTTTATTTATTCGTAATTGTTTTTTAATCTTCATTATTTACTTCAAGTTATTACAGTGAATCTCTCTATATATGTTTATTTTATTTTGTTTATTAATTTTGGCCAAAGGGGGCACATTTACATTTCTTACACACACTAATTACATATATTGGCCAGAAGGGGAGCACTTAATTTTTTTTTACACACACTTGTTATTTCATATGTTGACCAGAGGGGGAGCACTTTTAAAACCGACACACAGTCAATTTGAAAAATCCCTTCTTTTTGGCACCACCCTAATTTTGATAGATTTCACCACCAGGGGTGCAAATGAGACATTCTCTATTAGATGCAATGGTTTTCCGTATTGGGACCATGATTTCAGTCACTAACTTGTTCACCGGTCCTCATATGGAAAGTACTTTTCCTCGTAGTCTCAAGAAGGGTAGAAATACAATAACATACACACACACACACACACACACACACACACACACACACACACACCCACACACACACACACACACACTTGTATTTATTACCTTCTTGAGACCTCGGAAAATGCCTACCTCTTTAGGACCACCCTTTCTAGACATATAAAGATTTGTATTTACAACAGTAATATATACATACTATGCAAATATATATATATATATATATATATATATATATATATATATATATATATATATATATATATATATATATATATATATATATATATATATATATATATATATATATATATATTGTAATTGGTTTTTAATCTTCATTATTTATTTCAAGTTATTACAGTATGTCTATGTACATATTTACTTTATTTTTTAAAATTCATTTTGGCTAAAGGTTGCACATTTCAATTTCTTACACACACTTGTTATTACATATGTTGACCAGAGGGGGATCAGTTCAAATGTTTACACACACTTGTTATTTCATATGTTGACCAGAGGGGGAGCACTTTTAAAACCGACACACAGTCAATTTGAAAAATCCCTCCTTTTTGGGACCACCCTAATTTTGATAGATTAAATGCAATTGTTTTCCGTATTGGGACCACAATTTCAGTCCTAACTTGTTCACCGGTCCTCATATGGAAGGTACTTTTCCTTGTTGATGTCTCAAGAAGGGTAGAAATACAAGAACACACACCCACACACACAAAACATCTGGTCAATGTCTGTTCTTCAGCGATAATGAGCAACGTTCTGTCTCTTCACTCTCACTTCTGTTCTAAGTATCAACCTGGAAGTTCACTTGTTCTATAAAAACCTCCTAAAATATGCAATCTCTGACAATGTGGGTGTATGCGAGTTGCTGAATGCCAGGTAGGCAATGAGCTGCTGTTGTAAAAATATGTTCCACCTACAGCAAGGCTGCAAGGCCTGTGAAAGCCTGAAAATAATGCACGTCAAGCAGACACTTAATTGTTCTTGCACATTGTTTTGTTTCCTGACAATTAACAATTATAAATTTAAAAGTGTTGTCAAACCCCATTTAAAAGGAATTAAACAGTGGTACCTCAGATTTTGTTAGTAATCCATTCCAAAAGGTTAAATGAAAACCGAATCCTAAGAAAACCAAAACATTTTACCCCCAATAGGGAAATAATGGAAATCTAATTAATCTGTTCCAGACAACCAAAAATATTAAAACAAGACACATTTGATAGAGACTGATTATAGTCTTACATGCAGAATACGTTGTGAAATACAAAACCACTGAAGTTGGCATGTTGTGTGAATGGTAAATAAAAACAGAGTACAATGATTTGCAAATCCTTTTCAACTTATATTCAATTGAATAGACTGCAAAGGCAAGATATTTAATGTTCCAACTGAGAAACGTTGTTTTTTTTGCAAATAAGCATTAACTAAGAATTTAATGGCAGCAACACATTGCAAAAAAGTTGGCACGGGGGAATTTTTACCACTGTGTTACATGGCCTTTCCTTTTAACAACACTCAGTAAACGTTTGGGAACTGAGGAGACCAATTTTTGAAGCTTTTCAGGTGGAATTCTTTCCCATTCTTGCTTGATGTACAGCTTAAGTTGTTCAACAGTCTGGGGGTCTCCCTTGAGGTATTTTAGGCTTCATAATGCGCCACACATTTTCAATAGGAGACAGGTCTGGACTACAGGCAGGCCAGTCTAGTACCCGCACTCTTTTACTACAAAGCCACGCTGTTGTAACACGTGCAGAATGTGGCTTTGGCATTGTCTTGCTGAAATAAGCAGGGGCGTCCATGAAAAAGACGCTGCTTGGATGGCAACATATGTTGCTCCAAAACCTTACGTGCCTTCACAGATGTGTAAGTTACCCATGTCTTGAGCACTAATACACCCCCATACCATCACAGATGCTGGCTTTTCAACTTTGTGCCTATATCAATCCGGATGGCTCTTTTCCTCTTTGTTCCGGAGGACACGACTTCAACAGTATCTAAAAACAATTTAAAATGTGGACTTGTGTTTGTTTGTGTGTACAACATTTTCTAAATATGATCGTACGCCATTTTTTATTAGGAAATCCGTGCAAGTTTTAACACAGGAGGCCCCCGGTCTTACTTGCCAACATCAGCTTAAAGCTGATAGTTATTGTTATACTAATAAAATGAATAAGTTTACTTTACTTTGCTGTATTTCTAGAACTTTGTGTTGTTGCCACGGCACAGTGCCAGCTTCTGAGTTCACATATTCCACTCGGTACTAGCGCTGCTCTTTGACTGCTCTGCTGACATTGCCTCTGTAAACATGCACGGCAAATATCTCGTGCAAGATTATGCATGTTTCTCAAATAAGCGCCTTGTTGTCATGGACTACGCCGCCTTTTGGGGAAATAGCAGATCATGAAATCTTTGGCCTCATCGTGGGCTTCTTATGTAGTCATACTCAATGACAAAACACAGCAACATTCAGATTTTTTTTACTAAATCAAACTTTTAAGTCTAAGTGCAGGCGCATTCGAGGAAATGTCAAGGATTTTGTGCAACTGATGTCAACATTTTCTTAACCGAGTTATTTGGCTTTGGAGATTAAGAAGGAAGAGGATTTTTGGCATTTGCTTCGAAGCGTGTGGGTTGAGCAATCGAAGCCAGGGGTGGTGAGACACTGACGTGAGTTCCAAAGTACAGTTTTTTTCGGACTATAAGCCGCTACTTTTTTCCCACGCTTTGAGCCCTGCGGCTTCTGAAACTGAGCGGCTGATGTATGGATTTTTCTTCGCTAACGACCACAATGTTCTGTATTCAGCAGACTTTTCATAGAACCGATGAGGTGTGTTATTGTTTGTGTTATGGCGCCATCTTTTGGACAAGTTCACTCACAGCAGGTGCCGCGGTTGAAAATGTAATTTCTGTTTCGTGCCTTGAACCGGAAATATCCCGTTTCGTCTACTCGTCGTTCATAGCGTCTCTGTTCAAAAAGATTCTTCATTCAACACTCCAAGCAATGTTTGTAAGTTTTATAAATATAACTAAAACAATTCATACTTACTAAACTGTCCCATGTGTGACTTCTGTAGGAGTGTTTTGATGCATAGTTGTACGTGCTATCATAATGTAATCAAGATAGCGCCATTAGCATTGGCGAACATGCTAACACGTATACAAGTGTCTGCGTTAGTATTATGGACTTACAATTAGGGATGATGTTCGAAACCGATTCTCCCGGTTGTTCAATAAGAAAAGAACCGATTCCATGGACTCAAATCCCTTTTTGAGAACCGGTTCCCGTTATCGAGGCCACTATAGCAAAGAAAAAGAGTTGGTTCTTTATTCGAATCCCTGGGAACGAATCCCAAATGGGCAATGTTATGCCCATTTGATTGTAGACTCTTACTGACACCTTTTTTTAAACTATATATATATATATATATATATATATATATATATATATATATATATATATATATATATATATATATATATATATATATATATATATATAAAACAAAACGGTTCATCCTTCAGAAAAAAAAAAACTATTAATTTAGAAAAGTATGTTTATTCATTATTTTTCTCAAGCTGCAGGGTCCATATCACACAGTAGTACCTCAACTTACTGGTTCTGTGGCCAACTCAAAAAACATGTATCTCAAATCAACTTTGCCCATTTAAATAACACTTTTAACAAGTCTTTTAAAAAGAAAAATAACTTTTGGCCAATAAATGTTGTACAAAACAGTGTGCTACAAACTAAAGTAGTTTTATGAAGTAATGTATTAATAATGCACTGCATTTACCTTGGAGAATGGACTTCTATGTTAACTCATTCCAGCATTTGTCAAACACATCATCATCAGCCTCTCCAAATTTTCACGAACAAATGTCTACAGCAGTGGTTCTTAACCTTGTTGGAGGTACCGAACCCCACCAGTTTCATATGCGCATTCACCGAACCCTTCTTTAGTGAAAAATAAAATGTTTTTTTTTTCAAATTCAAGACAAAGTTATATGTTTTTGGTAACACTTTAGTATGGGGAACATATTCTAAGTAATAAAGACTTAATTTTGAGTTATTTGGTTAGGGTTAGGGCATACTTGCCAACCTTGAGACCTCCGAATTCGAGAGATGGGGGTGCAGGGTTTGGTGGTAGTTGGGGTGTATATTGTAGTGTCCCGGAAGAGTTAGTGCTGCAAGGGGTTCTGGGTATTTGTTCTGTTGTGTTTATGTTGTGTTACGGTGCGGATGTTCTCCCGAAATGTGTTTGTCATTCTTGTTTGGTGTGGGTTCACAGTGTGGCGCATATTTGTAACAGTGTTAAAGTTGTTTATACGGCTACCCTCAGTGTGACCTGTATGGCTGTTGATCAAGTATGCATTGCATTCACTTAAGTGTGTGTAAAAGCCGCAAATATTGTGTGACTAGGCCGGCACGCTGTTTGTTTGAAGGAACAGCGGACGTGAAGACAGGTTGTAGAGGACGCTAAAGACAGTGCCTTTAAGGCACGCCCCCAATACTGTTGTCCGGGTGGCAATCGGGAGAATTTCGGGAGAATGGTTGCCCCGGGAGATTTACGGGAGGGGCACTGAAATTCGGGAGTCTCCCGGGAAAATCGGGAGGGTTGGCAAGTATGGGTTAGAGCAGGGGTCGGCAACCTTTACCACTCAAAGAGCCATTTTGGCAAGTTTCACAAATTAAAGAAAGTAATGGGAGCCACAAAAAATTTTTTAAAATGAAAAACACCGCATAAAAAGCTTAAATGCTTTGTGCTATGTTAACCAGGGGTCTCCGACACACGCACCGGCACGCACTTTAATGTGGACATTTGATGTTAGTGCAGCCCGCGAGTTTTGAATGAATGGCGCTTGATAGCGTCATACTTGCCAACCCTCTCATTTTTCCCGGGAGACTCCCGAATATCAGAGCGTGATGACACTGCATTTGGCGCCCTCTACAGTCTGCCCTATAAGTGTACCTGCTCGACTACATGTAGATTGCAGTTTCAGCTTGCTCACGTAAGTGACAGCAAGGCGTACTAGCTCAGCAGCCACACATCTTACACTGACGGTACCAATACCCAGAATCCCATGCAGCCCTAACTCTTCCGCTCAACCAACGCACGGAGAGGGGGGGGGGGGTTGATGTGTGGGGGGATTTGGTGGTAGCGGGGGTGTATAATGTAGACCGGAAGAGTTAGGGCTGCATGGGATTCTGGGTAATGGTTGTGTTGTGTTTATGTTGTGTTACGGTGGGATGTTCTCCAGAAATGTGTTTTTCATTCTTTTTTGGTGTGGGTTCACAGTGTGGCGCATATTTGTAACGTAACAATGTTAAAGTTGTTTGATACGGCTACCGTCAGTGTAAGCTGTGTGGCTGATGACTAAGTATGCTTTGCTGTCTCCTGTGTGTACAAGTAATAACATGCAACCTGTGGCTGGACTGGCACGCTGTATGTAAATGCTATACAGGACAATTACTGCAGTGCAATTAGGGCACGCCCTTTATTTAGTAATTAGAGTGTAAATAGGATTATTTTTTCCCTGGGAGTTATCTAGGAGAGACACTGAGATCCATAAACCTCCTGGGAAAATCGGGGGGGTCGGCATGTATGTAGCTGAGCCGCATCAGAGTGGTCAAGGAGCCGCATGCGGCTCCGGAGCCGCGGGTTGCCGACCCCTGGGTTAGAGGGTTAGGGTTATAATAAGGCCATGCCAAATAAGGCATTAATAAGTACTTAATAATGACTAGTTAAGAGCCAATATGTTACTAATTTGCATGTTAATAAGCAACTAATTAATGGTGAATATGTTCCCCATACTAAAGTGTTACCATGTTTTTTTTACTGGTGCATAAAATGAACCGTGCATGAACATCACCTTGTTCAAAGAACAAAACCAACACAGTGCATAAACTCACAACAAATTACACACCTGCAAATCAGTCAACAGTTGCCGTATCCGTAATACGCCGATAGGGAAACGTTTGTATTTACACGATGAGTCGGGTGTGTTTTGACCTCTGCCGAACCCCTGAGGCCGACTCACCGAACCCCTAGGGTTCAATCGAACCCAGGTTAAGAACCACTGGTCTACAGGCTAGATATTATTTTAATGGCCTCGGCTGGCGTTAGACTCCTCAAGCGTCAGCATGGTGCAAACCAGCAGTGATACGTAGCAAACTTCCTTGCCAAGTTGACGACACGCTCTGTCATTGTTTTGATGATGTATTTCTTTGCTTCAATGAATATCAACTACATTTATTTTCCAGCACTGTCCTTCACACTCACTTTCTTCATTCCCATGGTTGGGAGCAAAGTCATGTTGATTTCTTGCAATAAGCCAACGTTAGCGACTAAGACTGGATGTCTTAGGGTGGATCTTACGGGATTTACTGTGACTTTCACTCCGTCAACTATCGGTGGGGAGGCTTGTTGTCATGTCTTGTGATCATGTTTTGTTTAGTTATGTTCTGTTTGGTTAAAACTCCATAGTTTCTGTTTTGTCACTCCCTTGTTTTGTCACCATGGCGACCCATTAGTTTTCACCTGTCATGTGTTCGGATTCACCCACCTGTTGTCAATCATGTCACTATTATTTAAGCCTGTAGTTGCCAGGTAGTCGGCCTGGCGACATTACCCCTGTTACTCCTGATACTCCCAATGACTACACGTTCCATGCCATAGTTTTTGTTTACTCGTGTCACAGTAAGTGTTTATTTGTTTCATGCCCATAGTCTACGCCTTTGTGGTAGTTTTTTGTTCCTTAGCCAAGTTTGTGTCTCCGCCTTGTGCGCGCCTTTTGTTTGCACTTTTATAGTATAATTAAAACATGTATTTACCTTCACGCCATGTCCGGTCCAGTCGATTTGCACCACGGGAAAACAATCCACGCAGTAATTTGCGTCATCATAGTCCACGTCGTGACACTTGTAACTAGAGATCGACCAATGTGGGTTTTTCAGGGCTGATATCGATTATTATCAGTCAAGGAGGACGATAAACGATATTTGGAGCCGGTATTCATTTCCAGTAAAAGTTTTTCAAACATGAATAGTACACAGTATGTCAGTAAACAGCTAGACAAGGCTTTAAGTTTTTGTTTTTTTATCCAATACAATCCACTTTATTTATATAGCACATTTAAACAACACAATGTTTCCAAAGTGCTGCACAACAATATTAAAAACAATATTCAAATATTATCCTTAGCTCCACCAATGACTGAATAAAAACAAAAAATAAATACATATAAAACCAATATAAAAACAATATAAAATACATTTTAATTAATGTATATTAATTTATATAATAATAATTAATTAATTTAATACATTTTAAAATTAGTAGCAACATAACGTTTAATGTGGCGCTATTGTTGTGGTTAATTTAGCACCAAAAAACATCAGGGGATTTCACACGTGGGTCTAAGACAGTGGTTCTTAACCTGGGTTCGATCGAACCCTAGGGGTTTGGTGAGTCGGGCTCAGGGGTTCGGCGGAGGTCAAAACACACCCGACTCATCGTGTAAATACAAACTTCTCCCTATCGGCGTATTACGGATACGGCAACAGCAGAAGTCAGACTGATTTGCAGGTGTGTCATTTGTTGTGAGTTTCATGCACTGTGTTGGTTTTGTTCTTTGAACATAATGATGCTCATGCACAGTTTCATTTTGTGCACCAGTAAAAAAACATGGTAACACTTTAGTATGGGGAACATATTCACCATTAATTAGTTGCCTATTAACATGCAAATTAGTAACATATTGGCTCTTAACTAGTCATTATTAAGTACTTATTAATGCCTTATTCAGCATGGCCTTATTATAACTCTAACCCTGGCCCTAACCCTAACCCTAACCAACTAACTCTAAATTAAGTCTTTGTTACTTAGAATATGTTCCCCTAGTGTCCAACTAACTTTAAATTAAGTCTTTGTTACTTAGAATATGTTCCCCTAGTGTCCAAAAAACTGTAAATTAAGTATTTGTTACTTAGAATATGTTCCCCTAATGTCCAAATAACTCTAAATTAAGTATTTGTTACTTAGAATATGTTCCCCATACTAAAGTGTTACCAAAAACATATAACTTTGTCTTGAATTTGAAAAAAAACCATTGTATTTTTCACTAAAGAAGGGTTCAGTGAATGCGCATATGAAACTGGTGGGGTTCGGTACCTCCAACAAGGTTAAGAACCACTGGTCTAAGAGATGTATCATTTCATTAAAAAATATGGGAAAATCTCTCGGGAAAATTGGTAAAAATATGGGATTTATCTACATTATAATATCTCGCCATCTGCTCATTTTTATACAATTTTATAAGTTCATGGATTTAATACGCTGTAAGGTTTTCATGTAAGGAACCCTAAAATATGGTGAACATTTAAATAAATCAATTCTGGGCTCCTTCACGTTGCTTATAGACGAGACATTTTTCAAGCAGGCTGACGTTTCTTCCTAGATGTTAAAGAAAGTATGAGAATGCTGCATCCTCGTCTTTACTCATATTGTCATGCTCTGTCATGCCTTGTTTTTGATTTTATGGTATTTTTCCTTTGTTGGGGGTGTTCTCCTGTTTACTGCTCGTATTTTGACCCTATTTTCTGTTAGGTGGGTGTTGCCACGCAGCACGGGTTTCATGACCGTCTGGTGATTAATATTTAGTGTTCTCGCCTGCGGTCAAAGTATCGGAGGGCTTGTTCAGCCAGCCTCACAGGTTAGTTAGTGTGAGATCGTTGTTTTGTGACTGCTGTTCATGCTTCGCTACGTTGCTTTCCGTGTTCAGCCTACCTGTGTTTTTGGTGCACTTCCCTGTTGCACGCTTTTCTTTTGTATTTTTGAGCAATAAATACTCTTGTATTTGCACGCTGTTGCCGGTGTTTCCGGAAAAAAATTGTGCTGCTTCATTAAAAAAAAAATGCAACCGGTTGTATAATCCGATAGTTAGATAGACTCTAGACCAGTGGTTCTTAACCTTGTTGGGGGTACCGAACCCCACCAGTTTCATATGCGCATTCACCGAACCCTTCTTTAGTGAAAAATAAAATGTTTTTTTTCAAATTCAAGACAAAGTTATATGTTTTTGGTAACACTTTAGTATGAGGAACATATTCTAAATAACAAAGACTTAATTTAGAGTTATTTGGTTAGGGTTAGGGATAGAGGGTTAGGGCCAGGGTTAGAGGGTTAGGGTTATAATAAGGCCATGCCGAATAAGGCATTAATAAGTACTTAATAATGACTAGTTAAGAGCCAATATGTTACTAATTTGCATGTTAATAAGCAACTAATTAATGGTGAATATGTTCCTCACACTAAAGTGTTACCATGTTTTATTACTGGTGCACAAAATGAACCGTGCATGAACATCACCTTGTTCAAACAACAAAACCAACACAGTGCATAAACTGACAACAAATTACACACCTGCAAATCAGTCTGACTTCTGCTGTTGCCGTATCTGTAATACGCCGATAGGGAGAAGTTTTTATTTACACAATGAGTCGGGTGTGTCTTGACCTCCGCCGAACCCCTGAGCCCGACTCACCGAATCCCTAGGGTTCGATCGAACCCAGGTTAAGAACCACTGCTCTAGAAAGAGGTTCCGCAGCCTCCGAAACAGAACCTCCAGGTTCTGTAACAGCTTCTTCCCTCAGGCCGTAAGACTCTTGAACGCATCATAATAATCCCCTCAATTCCCCCCCAAAATTGGATTAACTCGCTGGAATATAAAGACAATATAACAGTGGTTCTTAACCTTGTTGGAGGTACCGAACCGCACTAGTTTCATATGCGCATTCACCGAACCCTTCTTTAGTGAAAAATATATATATACAGTATTTTTTTTTTTTTCAAATTCAAGACAAAGTTATATATTTTTTTTACTGGTGCACAAAATGAACCGTGCATGAATATCACCTTGTTCAAAGAACAAAACCAACACAGTGCATGAACTCACAACAAATGACACACCTGCAAATCAAATGGAAAATTCGAGGGAACATGGTTTGGGGGTATCCATAATACGCCGATAGGGAGAAGTTTTTATTTACACGATGAGTCGGGTGTGTCTTGACCTCCGCCGAACCCCTGAGGCCGACTCACCGAACCCCCTAGGGTTCGATCGAACCCAGGTTAAGAACCACTGCAATATAACATACATCCATAAACGTGGATGCATATGCAAAGTGCAATATATTTATCTGTACAGGAATCTATTTATTTATATCTGCACCTTATTGCTTTTTTTATCCTGCGCTACCATGAGCTAATGCAACGAAATTTCGCTAATGCAACGAAATTTCGTCCTTATCTGTACTGTAAAGTTCAAATTTGAATGACAATAAAAAGGAAGTCTAAGTCTAAGTCTAACACAGGGGTCACCAACGCGGTGCCCGCGGGCACCAGGTAGCCCGTAAGGACCAGATGAGTAGCCCGCCGGCCTGTTCTAAAAATAGCTCAAATAGCAGCACTTACCAGTGAGCTGCTTCTATTTTTTAAATTTTATTTATTTACTAGCAAGCTGGTCTCGCTTTGCCCGACATTTTTAATTCTAAGAGAGACAAAACTCAAATAGAATTTGAAAATCCAAGAAAATATTTTAAAGACTTGGTCTTCACTTGTTTAAATAAATTCATTATTTTTTCTACTTTGCTCCTTATAACTTTCAGAAAGACAATTTTAGAGAAAAAATACAACCTTAAAAATGATTTTAGGATTTTTAAACACATATACCTTTTTACCTTTTAAATTCCTTCCTCTTCTTTCCTGACAATTTAAATCAATGTTCAAGTATTTTTATTTTTTTTATTGTAAAGAATAATAAATACATTTTAATTTAATTCTTCATTTCAGCTCCTGTTTTTTCGACAAAGAATATTTGTGAAATATTTCTTCAAATTTATGATTAAAATTCAAAAAAATTATTCTGGCAAATCTATAAAATCTGTAGAATCAAATTTAAATCTTATTTCAAAGCCTTTTAAATTTGTTTTAAAATTTTTGTTCTGGAAAATCTAGAAGAAATAATGATTTGTCTTTGTTAGAAATATAGCTTGGTCCAATTTGTTATATATTCTAACAAAGTGTAGATTGGATTTTAACCTATTTAAAACATGTCATCAAAATTCTAAAATTAATCTTAATCAGGAAAAATTACTAATGATGTTCCATAAATTATTTTTTTAACGTTTTTCTCTTCTTTTTTTCGGTTGAATTTTGAATTTTAAAGAGTCGAAATTGAAGATAAACTATGTTTCAAAATTTAATTGTCATTTTTTTCGTGTTTTCTCCTCTTTTAAACCGTTCAATTAAGTGTAAATATCATTAATTATTAATAATAACATAGAGTTAAAGGTAAATTGAGCAAATTGGCTATTTCTGGCAATTTATTTAACTGGTAGCCCTTCGCATTAATCAGTACCCAAGAAGTAGCTCTTGGTTTCAAAAAGGTTGGTGACCCCTGGTCTAACATAAGTAATAGACAGATTTTGCTGACATTTTCAGAAAAAGGTCCGAAGTAGGTTGTGGAACATGTGCTTTGGTAGTTTGTTAATATTAGTGTATTTTCCGGACTATAGAGCGTATATAAGCGGCACCCACTAAATTTAGATGCATTAAAAATAAGCTGATTCAATTAAACATCTTGAATAGATTGTATTTTACACCTTTAGTTGTTTAGCATGCGTACAGTGGATACAAGTTATGTGTACTGAACAAAAATATAAAGGCAACACTTGTTTTTGCTCCCATTTTTCATGCAACTTAAAGCAAAACAACTAGCCCAGACACAGCTCTTATCTCAAAATACCAGTAAGTCGAAGTACCTCTGTATTTCATATCAGCGCTATGATTAGTGTTTTAGGACAAAAGCAGTGGTGCGGATGTGTTCACACACCTGACATTTGGTGGAGCGGCTGGTTGTCTTTGAACCAGGTGAGGCGGGGCAGAGGCCTTCCCTCCACCTCGCACTCCATGCGCAGCGATTCCGTCACATTCACAGTCTGGTTGGTGAGGCTGCGCTTGTACCGAGGCGCCTCCAAGCCTGTGGAGTAAAAGAGTGAGGTTGGAGCAGACGAAAAAAAGCATAACTGAATTGTGTGTGAAATATGTAAAAACTCTGTAGATCAGGGGTGTCAAACTCATTTTAGATCGGGGGCCACATGGAGAAAAATCTACTCCCAAGTGGGCCGCACTGGTAAAATCACGGCACGATAACTTAAAAATAAAGACAACTTCAGATTGTTTTCTTTGTTTAAAAATAGAACATGTACAAATCATAATGTTGTTGTTTTTTTACGTTTACATGTTGCGGTTAATAGTATTCTATCTTTATTTGTCATTATTTATACTTTCTGAATAAATGATGTGAAAATGTTCATCAGTCAACTCATTGGTGTTCATTTTCAATCTATCAAGATAAAAAAATAATATCAAAATCAAATTACAGGATGTAGTTTGCTCATTTTCCTCGACTGGGGCACTAACATCATGTGGTTTATGTATATTTTTTACATATGTAGTATAATCTACAAAGATACAAAGAATTGCTATTGTGACATATAGTGCAGTGTTTTTTTAACCACTGTGCCGCTACAGTCTGGTGTGCCGTGGGAGGTTATCTATTTTCACCTATTTGGGTTAACAATATTCTTTGCAAACCAGTAATTATAGTCTGCAAATGATGTGTTGTTGTTGAGTGTCGGTGCTGTCTAGAGCCCGGCAGAGTAACCGTGTAATACTCTTCCATATCAGTAGGTGGCAGCCGGTAGCTAATTGCTTTGTAGATGTCGGTAACAGCGGGAGGCAGTGTGCAGGTAAAAAGGTGTATAATGCTTAGACCAAAAATAAACAAAAGGTGAGTGCCCCTAAGAAAAGGCATTGAAGCTTAGGGAAGGCTATGCAGAACGAAACTAAAACTTAACTGGCTACAAAGTAAACAACAACAGAATGCTGGACGACAGCAAAGACTTACTGTGGAGCAAAGACGGCATCCACAATGTACATCCGAACCTGACATGACAATCAACAATGTCCACACAAAGAAAGATAAAAACAACTGGAATATTCTTGATTGCTAAAACAAAGTACCGTAATTTCCGGACTATAAGCCGCACCTGACTATAAGCCGCGCCAGCTAAATTTAGGGGAAAATACAGATTGCTCAATATATAAGACGCACCTGACTATAAGCCGCAGGGTTTTGATGTGTAATTAGCGTAGTATATAGGGGTTCCTGCTACCACGGAGGGGATTGTCGGGACAGAGATGACTGTTTGGGAACGCAAAGCGTCCCATTTATTAACAATAAATCTTTCAATCATTCAATCAAACTTTCACATCTTTGACATGGCGAACAGCATTCGTGCAGAGTACAAATAATCCAACGGTGCAAAGTAATACAAAGTGCTCGCCTGTACGTTATCAAAATAACCAGCCTACCGGTATATGAAAAGTCAGTCTTTAATCATTGTGTCATCGTCTTCCTTCTGCGTACTAAAACCACCAAAATCCTCTTCGTCGGTGTCGGAGAAGAACAGGCCGTAAATAAGCCGCACCCTTGTATAAGCCGCAGGGACCAGAACGAGGGTAAAAAGTAGCGGCTTATAGTCCGGAAATTACGGTAGATGCGGGAAATATCGCTCACCAACAAAATAGGAGCGAAAGACAAGAACTAAAACACTACACACAGGAAAACAGCAAAAAACTCAAAATAAGTCACAGCGTGATGTTCCAGGTCGTGACAGTACACCTACTTTGAGACAAGAGCTATAGTGATGCATGCTTGGTTATGGTTTAAAGTCATATCCAACAATTGCGACAACGACTTTTTACTGTCAACTGAGTTTCGTTTTTTAATGATTTCTGCTGGTGTTGTGCCTCCGGATTTTTTCCAACGCAAAAAATGTGCCTTGGCTCAAAAAAGGTTGAAAAACACTGATCTAGCGGATACATTTAGAACAGCGGTTTCTTTCATTACAAAATTTCGGCTCATTTTTATACTTAGCAAACTCATCCCGCGGGCCGGATAAAACCTGTTTGCGCGCCTGATTGGGGCCCGCGGGCCGTACGTTTGACACCACTGCTGTAGATTGTGCACAATGTTGACTCATGGCAGTGCGGAGAGGGCAGGGGTGAAGAAAAACATTAGTGTGCATGTGGCAGGCACTCAGGCGAGGTTACACTATGTAAAAAAAAGACGCTCATTTTGTGTTCTGCCTTGCGGCGCCTCAGCTCCCTTTTATGTCCCGATGATGCGGCCGAGGCCAAGCAGGTACACGCTTCATTAATGTATGTGTTAGTCTGCAGACAAGCCTGCTTTTTATTATTAGAGTGCATCTACTCAGTGATGAACTATCCTGCTCCATGCACTGCAAAAACTGAAATCTAAGTAAGATGAAATATCTCACATAAGGGTGATATTTGCTTATTTTCTGTCTGATAAGATAGTTCTTCTCACTGAGCAGATTTTATGTTAGAGTATTTTACTTGTTTTAAGTGTTTTGGTCCTAAATTATCTCAGTAAGATATTACAGTTTGTAGCTGAGATTTTATGACCGATATTGAGTAAAACATGCTTGAAACGAGAATATCAACTGATGCAAAGCTGTGTCATCAACACTCACAAGTATAAAACTACTTTTTTAAAGTAATTTCTTATTTCAAGCATGAAAAAATAAATCATGACTTTGACACAATTTTGTCTCCCAATTAAAAACGGATGGACTTTGCTGTTTTATTTTCAATGAAACAAGAGAAAATAGGTACTCATAAAGTAGTAAAGTTGGCACAGTACAGTAAACTGACAGTTAATATTTAAACATTTAACATGTGACATTTATGACAATTTTGAACAGAAATAGTTCACGCACATTCAGATGAATTCTTCAAAATTACAATAAAAAAATTTTTGGCCGGGGGCCGGGCTGTGTATATATATATATATATATATATATATATATATATATATATATATATATATATATATATATATATATACACTGCCGCGACGTTGTCAAGCATGCATACAAGCACGTGGGGGCCACACAAGATATTGAAAATAATTTTGAGTTGCAGAAATTGAATTTAGGCAAAATGGACGAGCCTGCCACATCATTTTTTCACTTTGATTTTTGGGGTGTCTATATACTGAGCCCTCTGTAGGCTGAAAACTTTTATTTCCATCAAAAAATGTGGTATCCTTTTGTTCCTGAGACATTAAACTGTCCATATCAGTATATATATCCCACTTCTTTTTTTTCACCATTGAAATCGGATGTGTTTTTAAAGTGTTCCTTTAATTTTTTTGAGCAGTGTATATATATATATATATATATATATATATATATATATATATATATATATATATATATATATATATATACACTGCTCAAAAAAATTAATCCCACTTCTTTTTTTTCACCATTGAAATCGGATGTGTTTTTAAAGTGTTCCTTTAATTTTTTTGAGCAGTGTATATATATATATATATATATACATATATATATATATATATATATATATATATATATATATATATATATATATATATATATATATATATATATATATATATATATATATACACTGCTCAAAAAAATTAATCCCACTTCTTTTTTTTCACCATTGAAATCGGATGTGTTTTTAAAGTGTTCCTTTAATTTTTTTGAGCAGTGTATATATATATATATATATATATATATATATATATATATATATATATATATATATATATATATATATATATATATATACACTGCTCAAAAAAATTAAAGGAACACTTTAAAATATATATATATATATATATATATATATATATATATATATATATATATATATATATATATATATATATATATATATATATATATATATATATATATATATATATATACACTGCTCAAAAAAATTAAAGGAACACTTTAAAAACACATCCGATTTCAATGGTGAAAAAAAAGAAGTGGGATATATATACTGATATGGACAGTTTAATGTCTCAGGAACAAAAGGATACCACATTTTTTGATGGAAATAAAAGTTTTCAGCCTACAGAGGGCTCAGTATATAGACACCCCAAAAATCAAAGTGAAAAAATGATGTGGCAGGCTCGTCCATTTTGCCTAAATTCAATTTCTGCAACTCAAAATTATTTTCAATATCTTGTGTGGCCACCACGTGCTTGTATGCATGCTTGACAACGTCGCGGCATGCTCCTAATGAGACCACGGATGGTGTCTTGTGGGATGTCCTACCAGATCTGTCTAAGGGCATCAGTGAGCTCCTGTAAAGTCTGAGGAGCAACCTGGCGGCGTCTGATGGAGCGAAACATTATGTCCCAGAAGTGTTCTATCGGGTTTAGATCAGGTGATCGTGAGGGCCATTCAATTGTGTCAATTCCTTCATCCTCCAGGTACTGTCTGCACACTTTTGCCACATGAGGCCGGGCATTGTCGTGGACCAGGAGGAACCCAGGACCTACTGCACCAGGGTAGGGTCTGACCATGGGTGCAAGGATTTCATCCCGATACCTAATGGCAGTCAGACTGCCGTTCTCTAGCCTGTAGAGGTCTGTTGGTCCCTCCATGGAAATGCCTCCCCAGACCATCACCGACCCACCACCGAACGGGTCATGCTGAATGATGTTGCAGGCAGCATAGCGCTCTCCTTGGCTTCTCCAGACCCTTTCACGTCTATCACAGGTGCTCAGGGTAAACCTGCTCTCATCTGTGAAAAGCGGCGGACTTGCCAATTCTGGTATTCTATGGCAAATGCCAATCGAGCTCCACGGTTCTGAGCAGTGATCACAGGGCACACTACAGGACGTGGTGCCCTGAGGCCACCCTCGTGAAGTCTGTTTCTGACTGTTTGGGCAGAGACATTCACACCAGTAGCCTGCTGGAGGTCATTCTGTAGGGCTCGGGCAGTGCTCAACCTGTTCCTCCTTGCACAAAGCAGCAGATTTTGGTCCTGCTGCTGGGATGAGGACCATCTACGGCCCTGTCCAGCTCTCCTAGAGTAAGTGCCTGTCTCCTGGAATCTCCTCCACGCTCTGGAGATTGTACTGGGAGACACATCACATCTTCTTGCAACAGCACGCATGGATGTGCCATCCTGGAGGAGTAGGACAATCTGCGCAACTTCAGGAGGGTTAAGAAATCACCTCATGCTCCCAGTCATGATAATGACTCTAGCTAAAGCCAACACTTGTGGAAAAACAGTTAAAAAAAGATCAAGAGGGAGGAACTTGAAATGGCCTCCACCTGCAAAACCACTCCTGTTTTGGGGGTCATCTCGTTGTTGCCCCTCTAGTGCACCTGTTGTTAATTCCATCAACACCAATGCAGCTGAAACTGATTAACAACCCCCTCTGCCACGTACCTGACCAAAACCTTATCAGAAAAGTGCAATTGAATTCATGCCATACCCTGTTAAAAAACTGTTCCTTTAATTTTTTTGAGCAGTGTATATATATATATGTGTGTGTATATATATGTGTATATTCCTCGCACACTAATTGACTGAAAGAGCACAAACTTGGCGTGATGATGTCATGTTATCGATGGAAAAATGCATTTTTAGACCATATGATTTGCCTAAGAGACCCCAGAAGTAACAAGCAGTTGCCTTGTTGCCTTTCCATTAAGAACAATAAATTCGTTATTAGTATAAGTTTGCTGGTTTCAAGAAATGTAAAGCCGAGCGCATATCATTATGTCAAGATAATGGCACTAGCATTTACTTAATTTAAAAATATTTTTCAACATATTGAGCAAAAAGGTCTCTTTTTTTTTTTTTCTATCAAGAAAAGTGCACTTGTTATTAGTGAGAATATACTTATTTTAAGGTATTTTTGGGTTCATTGAGGTTAGCTAATTTTACTTGTTTTAGAAAGTCTTGACAAGCCAAATTTTCTTGTTCTATTGGCAGATAATTTTGCTTAGTTCAAATAAAATACCCCTAATTTTTGTATTTTTTTCCCTTGTTTTTGAACACTGACTTTTTGCAGTGTGGATGGTTTAGTCCGGTGCGTCCATTTCTTTCATCCCTCACCTTTCACAGACATATATCGGAACAGACAGTGCTTCTCGCCGCTCCGTCTGCTCTGAGCCTCGCACACGTAGTGACCCTCGTCCTGCAGCTGTATGGCGGGGATGGTGAAGTCCAGGACCCAGCTGTTGGACGGCTCCTGGAAGGAGAGCTGTCCGTCAAGGCCGACGGCGTAGAGGTGCACGCTTCTGCAGTCCAGCTCCTGGGGCTTGCCCTGCAGGGCCAGGGGGTCCAGGCGGTACCAACGCAGCTGCTCATAGGTGTAGTTATCTGCACTGCAGCTTAAAGACGCCGTCTCCTGCTCCAGGGGATTCTCAGATGGATGCACATCCACGCTGAACCCCTCAGGGATGGCTGGGATCATACGGAAAAAGAAAACATTTAATGTGAAAGCAAATCTTGCACCACAGAAAGTCCTTGAGAGATTTTTCTTATTCTTCTCTTCCAGTGGTGTATGGCCAGCTGCTTCTCCTTGACCTGAGGTTTTATAAAATGACGTTCACACTGTCGTACTGTCATGTTTTTCTCAGAGAAACATTGACATTTTTCTGAACATTAATCTACATTATTCTGCACTAATCCACAATTTGCACAATGTACCAAGATCAAATTTAAAAATCTAGCTACAAATAGAGTGCAAGCTCATGCCAAGATGCATGAGCATCAGGATTTGACGCTTTGGCATTTTTTAACATGAGTATCTGACATTGTTACATTTATAAGTGTAAAACAGGGGTCAATAACCTTTTTGGCTGAGAGACCAACACGGCTAGATATATCCTGTGGTGTGCCGCAGGGATCAATACTGGGACCAAAATTGTTTAATCTTTATATAAACGACATTTGTAAAGTTACAAAGGACTTAAAGTTAGTTTTATTTGCAGATGATACAACTGCTTTCTGTTCAGGAGAGAACACACAGAAGATAATACAAATAATAACAGAAGAAATGAACAAATTAAAAAGATGGTTTGACAAAAACAGACTATCTTTAAATCTCAGTAAAACTAAAATAATGCTATTTGGTAATAGTAGGAAAGAGCATCATACGCAAATACAAACAGACGGAGTAGACATCGAAAGGGTAAAAGAAACCAGATTTTTGGGAGTATTAATAGATGATCAAATGAACTGGAAATCTCATATACAAAACATACAACATAAGGTAGCAAAAAACATTTCAATAATGAATAAAACAAAACAGTCAAAAATCACTTCATATTCTCTACTGCTCACTAGTGTTACCATATCTGACTTATTGTGCAGAAATATGGGGAAATAACTACAAATGTGCGCTACATTCGTTAACCATGTTACAAAAAAGATCACTTAGAATAATACATAATGTTGGATATAGAGAACATACAAACCCTTTATTTATTAAGTCAAAAATATTAAAGTTTGGTGATTTGGTAAAATTGCAAACAGCTAAAATGATGTACAAAGCAAACTATAACCTGCTACCAAAGAATGTACAACATTTCTTCTCAACTAAAGAGGAGAAATATAACCTTAGAGGAAAAAATAATTTAAAACATTTATATGCACATACAACACTTAAAACTTTTAGCATAACGGTATGTGGAATTCAATTATGGAATGGATTAAGTAAAGAAGTTAAAAATTGTACTGACATGATCCAGTTTAAGAGGTTGTTTAAATTAATAGTGCTTACAAAGTACAAAGAAGAAGAATTATGAGAAAAACTTCCAACCTTATTGAAAATATTCTTCATCTCAGTATGTTAATGACTAAATTAATTAATTACATATTACAAACTGTTGTATATACTAATTCATAGATGTTATTTTATTATATAAAAAGGTCAGTAAATGATTTTATATAATTGTAAATGCTTTGAAGTGGGAAAGGGGTAGGATTAAATAAGCTTTGCTTCTTCCTACTCCTTTTCGGGCATGATGTAAATGAAATGATATGAAATTGTGTGATGTATTATGATGTAAATGTATTCATGTTCGAAATAAACTAAAAGAAAGAAAGAAAAGAAAGAAAGAGCCATGAAAGCCAAATATTTTAAAATGTATTTCCGTGAGAGCCATATAATATTTTTTAACACTGAATACAACTAAATGCGTGCCTTTTTAAGTAAGGCCAACATTTTTAAAGTATAATAATTATCGTATTCTTTTTAATAACATTGTTATTCTGAAGCTAACTAATAATAGGCAATCGGAGTGTTGCTGGTTACTGGGGTTCAATTCCCACCTTCTACCTTCCTAGTCACGTCCGTGGTGTCCTTGGGCAAGACACTTCACCCTTTGCCTCTGATGGCTGCTGGTTAGCGCCTTGCATGGCAGCTCCCGCCATCAGTGTGTGAATGTGTGTGTGAATGGGTAAATGTGGAAATACTGTCAAAGCGCTTTGAGTACCTTGAAGGTAGAAAAGCGCTATACAAGTATAACCCATTTATCATTTATTTATTTTATAATAATAAATAAAATACTTGTTGAACCGGTGCGGTAGAAACAGATGGATGGATTAAAATGCATGAGAATGTTTTATATTTTGAACGTTATTATTAAAACACTGATTACCAGCGGAATTATTCATTACTTATCGTGTTAAGCAATGTCAGCTCAGATTTATCTGAGAGCCAGATGCAGTCATCAAAAGAGCCACATCTGGCTCGAGAACCATAGGTTCCCTACCCCTGGTCTAAAATGACAAAATTCATCAGCGGTCCCTTTAAATGTTTTTGTTGTGTTTGGTATGAATTTTTACAGTATTATTTTCTTAAGGGATCAAATATTTTTTTATTGTTTTAGGTGTTGATTTTTTTTCAAAAATAATGTTTACTACAAGAAAAATTTAGTCCATTTTATTTATTTATTTTTGTTTATCCATTTAGGAAATTTTAAAGTTTTTGACATTCCAATGGTAAAAAAGACTAATGAGAAATAAAAGTGTATTGCATTTGAAAGGGTGTACTTACATATTATGATTACATTAGTGCTTGATTAGGTCTCAAAATAAGAATTTTTCCATCAATGTGTGGACCAATAAATCCTCCAGCAAAATATGTTATTAGCCCAGTACTGTTGTGAACTTTATCCACTTTTTACATTTACACTGTAACCCTGTCCAACATAACCAATGACATAAGGCCTTATTTACACTGCAGGTTATGTCCGATTTTTTTTTTTTGCCCAGATGCGACCTATATCAGATTTCTTTATGTTTGTGTGAACAGTGCAATTCCGAATTTTTCATATCCAACCCAGGCCTCTTACATAAATCGGATATACTGTATATAAGATGTGTCCTAAATTTGAACGCTTCCCCGTTAAGGTCGCATTTATTCGACCACAACATCTTCAAAAAGTGATAAGCGTCATAATTATTCGCCAAAATTGACGGTTCCAAAATAAATAGTTGACAAGGCAGTGGAAAACCGGTGGGAAAAAAACATGTTTTAGGAACTCACGTGAAAGTTTTACCACTCCTGTCTCCGACTGCTCGCACACAGACATGCTCTTCAAGCAGAGATCGAAGCAAATGATCCTGTAAAACTGACAAAATATCTGTTGCCTTTCTTCTTAATCGTCTTCGCGCAATAATTCGATTCAGAAAATGCTGGCTTTGATTGCACAAAATTCTTAAAATTGCCACAAATGCACCAGTGGAAGACGTGTTTACTTCTGTAAACATTGCAGTGCGTGCAACGCCATATGTGCATCCGTGTCAGATTGAATTGTTTTCTATTGTGAACGGCCACTAGAAAGAATGTGTTAATAATTTCACACATAAGTCGCTCCTGAGTAGGGATGATACTCGAAACCGGTTTTCCCGGTTGTTTGATAAGAAAAGAACCGAGTCCTCTGACTCGAATCCCTTTTTGAGAACCGGTACCCGTTATCGAGACCACTATAGTAAAGGAAAAGAGTTGATTCTTTATTCGAATCCCGTCCCGACCAGAAATGCTCCGTGGGACATCACAATAATTGACGTCACGTAGCTCAGTCATTAGGCGCAGATAGCGAAAGCAGGAAAACAATGGACGGGAAAAAGCGCTCCAAGGTGTAATAAAGTTCAAAACAAAAGCTATAATCCATCGAATAACTTTACTGAGAGATTTGAGCAGGGTAAAACACATGACGAACACTTTTACGACCAACCGGAAACATAGCAACCAGGCTAGCAACGCACCTCCTTTACGGCAGCTGTCGCAACGTTCTTAAAACAACCGCAGCACATACATATATATACAACACATCTCCCTTTTTTAACTTTTGTTTTTCTTTCCTTGTAAACAAAACTAAATCACACTGTAGATGTGTTGTCGGTCTAATTATAAATAATGCAGACGAGGCGTGTTGGCTGAGTTCTCGACGTTTACTTTCACAGCGTGGCAACATGCAACAACACATTTCGGGGCTACCGCGCATGCTCGTAACTCCCATTGCATGCTGGGTAGTGTAGTTGTTATATTCTCTAGCTCATAACATTTTTCCCACTATAAAGAAATAATGTTAACTCAATAAAGTGTATTTCTTTTTTAGCTTTAACTTTTCATTTTTTAGCATTGTAACCACATTTGCAAAGAACTTTTCTCTTCATAGAATTTTCTTTCAATAAAGAAATAAAGTGCAAAAATATCAAAGCATCATAACAAACAGTTATGTCAAATAGCAGCAGAAGTGCACTTTTTGGAGAGCTGTATTATTTTCAGTTTTGTGCCCAAGGGACTGATTTTATTTAACACTATATTATTATTTATATACCTATAGTGATCACAGAGACAGGTTGTTTTTGTGTTACTGTATATATTTGTTTCTCTGAAAAATCCCACTTAATATACTTTGGGTAACAACAGTCAATATTTATTTATTTTATTTTATTTTTTTAGGGGGGTAACAGTCAATATTTATTTATTTATTAGATTTTATTTTTCTATTATATAATAAAAGTGAGCTTTTGTTAAACCAAATATTGTGTTTTTTTCCATATACAACAACCTATCTGGACTCGATAAGAGAATCGATAAGGAATCGGTTCGATAAGAGGATTCGATAATAGGCTCGAACTCGATAATTCCTTATCAAACATCATCCCTACTCCTGAGTATAAGTCGCACCCTGTGACTTATAGTCCGAAAAATACGGTAGGTGTCAAAAAAATACCAGTTAAATTAAAAAACATTATGCACTCACTGTTAGTTATGACAACGAAGTAAAATGAAGATATGCTTTTGTGCAACTTCTGAGTCATATTTTTCCATGCATTTATGGTTGAGGTCCAACTTGTACAACTCATTGCGCTTTGGAAATCCTAATACAGGCCTGGGCAAATATTTTGACTCAGGTGGGCCAAATTTTGAGAAAAGAAATGTGTCTGGGGGCCGGTATATCTGATTTTTTAGGAACATTAATACAAAACCTCACAATAATGTCTGATTAAATGTGAAAAACGTTATGACAGACCGCCTTGAAAAACGGAATAGAATTTAGAATTTTTTTACTGAATGAGACACCCAGAATGTACATGAAAATAAAGAATGTGGGATTTACAATAGTACCTATGAACGATAAAACCCTGAATATTGACAATCAAGCGAAACGCAACAAAAATGCAACGAGCACTGCGAAATATGAACGTGAAAAAACCCCACCTACAATCTGATATATCACTAAGCTTTAGAACTTTGTTGTAAAAATCTCCTTCCGCCTTTGTCCCTGACACCCGCATTTCAGGCTGGCCGCTCTGGAAACACTCTGTGGAAACGCTCCCCACCCACACTGCTTGGTGCCTCGTCCGAGCTGCTGTGACTTAGATTACCATAGTACAGTGGTTCTTAACCTGGGTTCGATCGAACCCTAGGGGTTCAGGGGTTCGGCGGAGGTCAAAACACACCCGACTCAACGTGTAAATAAAAACGTCTCCCTATCGGCGTATTACGGATACGGCAACAGCAGAAGTCACACTGATTTGCAGGTGTGTAATTTGTTGTGAGTTTATGCAATGTGTTGGTTTTGTTCTTTGAACAAGGTGATGTTCATGCACGGTTCATTTTGTGCACCACTAAAAAAACGTGGTAACACTTTAGTATGGGGAGCATATTCACCATTAATTAGTTGCTTATTAACATGCAAATATAGTAACATATTGGCTCTTAACTAGTCATTATTAAGTACTTATTAATGCCTTATTCGGCATGGCCTTATTATAACCCTAACCCTCTAACCCTAACCAAATAACTCTAAATTAAGTCTTTGTTACTTAGAATATGTTCCCCATACTAAAGTGTTACCAAAAACATATAACTTTGTCTTGAATTTGAATTTTTTATTTTTATTTTTCACTAAAGAAGGGTTCGGTGAATGCGCATATGAAACTGGTGGGGTTCGGTACCTCCAACAAGGTTAAGAACCACTGCCATAGTAACTAGTATATCATGCAAAAGTGCGGATTCCGACCATTGAAATACTTTATAGGTCAAGACTTACGATAATTTGAAACCATCACTGCACATCATAATGGCAGATACAGTTTTGATCTTAAAGATCTAAAAAAAATATTTGGGATTCTCCGGCAGGCCAGATTGAAAAGCTTAACGGGCCTTAATTTGCCCAGGTCTGATCTAATGCAATGTTCAGTTTTCAAGGGTATCGTGCATGTTCTTGTGGTGCCAATAGAAATGTCACATTATCATCTTTATAAAGGCAAAATTCTGAATTGAATGGGATTCAATGCTGTGGCCCCATTGTTGTATTGTTACTTCCATATTTTCACGTAAGGCTGTAACTTTTCCAATCACAGCAAAAACTTCTTTGAGCGCCACACTTCTGCAACATTGGCCTATTCAATAATACATCCATGTTCTTCCGTCCCAAAAAAAGATGTTGCTGTTGAATTTTTTAACGCCACCTCCCAAGCCTGCGAGCAAATTCCGATGCACAAATATATTGATATTGCAAACCTGGATTAGTAACGCTAAAACAAGCAGCAAGTATCAATTTGGGGTTCTACCAGGGAGAAAAAATGTGTGTCCGGCATACTCACTGGTTACATAGAAGTAAATCAGCCGCTCGTCTTTGCCCACTTTGTTCTCTGCAGAGCATTTGTACAGCAGCGAAACGCTGGCGTTGCGAATCTGCAGCCGGCTCACAGTCTGTCAAGGTGACAAGAAGGTGGAGTGAGTAGACCCCAAGCTGATTGGGTGCACTGACAGGCTGAAGACAGCAAACGCCACTCAGATACAACTGAAAACAACACAAAGAGTGTGTACGTTTCCTGCAGAGGTGAGGACGTGCTGGGTGTGTTTACACGCAATCCTCGCAGGAAGCCTGCAGAGGAAGACTGTTTCTAAATATTTCGACTGTGGAAATGGGTCCTGATTGACACATTTTGCTATGGAGCTCAGAATTTGCGACGCTTCCATCAAAACATCCCAGTTCACAAATGAGACCGTTATTGTTTGTTCTCATTTACGTTTTGCAATGTCACCAGGGGCCTCATGTAGGAGTTGCATAGATTATACTACTAAAAATGGACATTTGTTCAAATCCAGAAAACAATTTAGATGTATTAAAGTGTTCACACGCACAAATCCTAGCACATTTGTTTTTTTTACGTCACAATCAACTTCATTTTGGGCATTTATGGCTGTTTTCCCTCTTTTCTTCCCGGCTTACTTGTGCGTCATTCCTGGGTGTATTTTTGACATTTTGGGTATTTTGGCTCTCCCCGGGACTTATGGGACTCAAACCTAGGTAGGTATTTTTGATCATTTTGGGCATTTTTGACATTTATGGCTGTTTTCCCTCTTTTCTTCCCGGCTTAGCTGTGCGTCAGTCCTGGGTGTATTTTTGACATTTTGGGTTATTTGGCCCTCCCCGGGACTTATGGGACTCCAACCCGGGTAGGTATTTTTAACATTATTGGGCATTTTTTACATTTTGGTCTGTTTTTCACATTTTCTTCCTGGCTTACCTGT